>NW_023615514.1:0-300000 GCF_013339695.2 Rhipicephalus sanguineus | reverse complement strand
ATTCAAACTCTACGTTGTTTCCGGCTTCGTATCTGTATCAAGAAGACACTTGTGCTCCGATTACATTTATATTTGTGTCGCTAAACATGCCACTTGTCTTTCTGTGAGTGCTATAGATGGGAGCTAACGCATGCGCCAAACATCCCCGACATCATACTGTAAGCTTCTATGATAGTTCTTGTGTTTTTGTCCTTGCTGTGGGCCACAACAGAAGTGTCCCTGAAATTTGGATTACATTTAAAATCAGAACAGTGCTGAGCGAGATTCCCTTCGATCGCAACCCTACTACACAAATTCTTGTGTTCCTGAAGCTTTTTGTTCAGGCACCTGCCCGTCTGCCCAATGTAAGATGCCCCGCAGGTCAAAGGAACCCTGTATACTACTCCTACCTTGCACTCAACAAATTTTTTCACGTGTCTGGCACCACATTCTGCGTCTCGGGCGTTGCCTTTACTACTCTGGGAGTTGACTTTCCTACACAAGCTTACCAGCTTTTTGGACGCCGAGAATACCACTTGCACACCATGCCGGGAAGCCGCTTTTTAATCTATGCGCGACGGTCTGCACGTACGGCAACACTACCACCGGATTCTTATTTCTTTCCTTTTCCTTCCCGCGGCTATTATTCTCTTTTAGGAAGCATTCTGCCACTGCCGACAGGACCCCGTTGGGATAACCACCCTTCTTCAAGCGCTCTATTTGCAAGCTCATGCTTTCACTCTTTCTGTGCTGACATCATTGTTTAGTTGCCTGCATCACGCACGATTTTGCAATGCCTCTTTTTATAAGTTTCGTGTGATTAGACTCAAATGGCAAGATAGGTTTACCACTGCGTGTCGTGTACATCCAACACGTGTGCTCCGACCCGGCACTGATTTCCAAATCCTGGAACTGCAGCCGGTTGTCCAACGTGACATCAAGGCCATCGTGTGCCGATTGGAAAGCAGAACAAATGTTCTGTATAGGCCTGACTGGCTGCCCAGGCGGCGCTGCGAAAACGGTGCTAAAAAGCGCCCCCTACGACAAGTTCTTTGGTTTCGAGTAGTCAGACTGGCGGCCGCATGCAGCACTAAGCTCAGATGCGCAATGGAGCCGCCGCTGTCGGTTGTGCTGCGCTTTGGATCTCGGCCAGTTTCTGGCGTGGCTGAGTTCTTCAGGTCAAGCAATCTGCGTAACCGCAAGAAGCTCGTCATCGTCAAGTATGTTTACGACGTGCAGGAGATTGAAGGAACCATTTCGGCGCGCTGCAACTCGCAAGTGCAGCGAATCTCATACGACGTTGAACTCGAGTTAAGTTTTACGAGGGATGCTCGCGCGATTAACGCCAGTGCATAAACGAAAAGATTGCTGTTAAGAAAGCCGACATGATTTGCATTACACGACGAAACGGAATCAAGAAAGGTCCAGTGACGAAGGCTAGCCGTCGGCGGCCCGAATGAGCGCATTCGCGTCGTGTGCCGTTTTCTGCCGCATTCAGTCGCAAACACACTTTTTCCCCATGCACGGTCGTAATTTTCAACATTTGCTTCTAGGGAATTCGTCAAATTCTGTCAGCGTGCGGTGGCGATCGAGAAGCGACGGCGCGCAATGTTTACAGCCGGCCGTTGGAAGCAGCCGGCTGTAAGCTGCCGGAAAAATCGTAGGCACATACGCAGGGTGACTCATGGCATCGTTTTTCTCGTTTCGCACGAAATGCCGGCTATCCTCGTGATCGCCGTCGGCAGACACGGCGTGCCGTCTGGACTGCACACAGGGAATATATACATATATAAACGCGTGCACGCGCGTACGAAAAGTAATCAGCACGTTACGTTGCAAACCACGTTTTGCTCGCGTACTCACTTCACGCGTCGGACGGCACGTATCCAGCGGTTCCGTCGCTCCACTTCGTACGGCTTTCAGGGGAACCAGTAAAACCGCACATTAGGATCCTTACCCCCATGTTCGAGGCAATTAACCACGCAACAATAACGGCGGCGACCGCGCTTCGGGACCGCGCGCTGCTCAGAGCCGTCGCCCAGACCACCTTTCGGCACGGTTTGTTGAAGCAGGGATCGCTCGTCAAACATGTCAGACTCTGCAGGCATAGCGGACAAGTTCCTGCGTACGTTTTAAGCGCTTTTTGAGCCTGAAAACGAGGCGCAAAATTAAGTAAAATGCTTAAAGCAACTGAGACCTGCGTAACTCGCCGGTCGGCGTCCATTTTTGACTACCCAAGCAACTTCGGCGCACGCCACCAGGCTCCGCCACAGTAGTCAAAACTCCAGCGCGTCAGCCCTATAACAGTATCTGTGCAAGTGTCGACAGGGATGCACACAAGGTACTCACGATAAACGGCAGCGCACACCGGGTTAAGACAGCTACACAAAACACGCAAAAAGGACGACACAAGCGCTGAACTTCAACTGATCTTTATTGACCTCCACAGTTGCTCAAATAGCATATTGTTGCGCATGCGTGTAGCATCTGGCAGAGCAAGTTCAATAGATAATCCCAAGAGCAACAAAACTCGGAAGCCGCGATCAAATGAAAAAGCAAAAGCGAAAGAATACACGATAAAAAACCCGAAAAACCAACACCAAAAACCAAACTTCCGCTCTTTTGAAGATAGAGCAACCGATGCGCATCTAATGGAGTCTTCCCTCCTTTCCAAAATTTCTGCCGCTTCTAAAATTTCACGTGGAATTTTGCCCTTTTCCCTACACACCACCCTCGTGTTGCCCAACATGGGTGCGCAGCCGCAGTCCCTGCAGTGTATGGCAAGGTGGCCTGCATCTTTCTGGGAGCAGTGATAACTGTGCTCTGTGAGCCTCGTGTTGAGGCATCTACCCGTTTGCCCAACGTACACCTTCTCACGCGTCAGCGGTATAGAATACACGACACATTCGGTGCAGGTGACGTAAGGGTTCCCGTGCTTTATCCAGCATGCTTCCCTCTGTTTGCTCTGCGAAGTGGCTTCTTTGCAAACGGCTGACAGCCGCACAGGCGCAGAGAACAACGCATCCAAACCAACCTTTCGGCCAAGTTTCCGTAGGTTGTGTGACACAGTGTGGACATAGGGAATTACAAGAACCTTTTCTGGGCGGAAGCGCGCGTCCCACAGCCGAGACCACCGTCCAGACCCACCGCATTCGTGAGTCAGGGTACCCGATGGCCCTTCTGGCGTCAGTGGCGGAAGCACTGCTTAAAGGCAGCAGGAGCGGTTCCGCCGTAGACTCTGGCGGCAACGACGCCACCAGCTCAACCAGCGCAACCAGTCTGACGCAACCAGCGTCAACATCGATAGACTGTCTGATGCAACCAGCGACAACACCAGCTGATGCAACGAGGCGGGAGTCTTACGCCATCCCCGGCAACTCCGGCGATGCGTCTGACGCAACCGACGGAAATTTCTCACGCAACGTGCGGCAAGCCCTCTCATCCGCGGATCCGATTCAAGCCAGCGACCAACGGCGGTTCCTGATTGGAGGCTTCGAAATACTGGCTGATGCAAGCGATCACCCACGGCTATAAAAAAACCAAGCTGCACGGAGAGGGAGACAGCGAACAAAGAAATCCCGGGTCGTCGTCGCACCTCTGTGCGAGCCCATAAGCTGTAGGCCCCAGTGCCGAATATGCAACGCCTCTGTTTATATGTATATAAATTTGCCTTAACTCACCGTCGCCTTGTCCGCTCCGTCTATCAGCTATGCGCAGAAGCAGCCGCAAGCTGAGACACCTGATACCCAACAACACTCTGATTACAGCGAAGTCAAGGATAGCCCAATTGAAAGCGCTATCATTGCCAAGACTAGAGCTAATGGGTGCGTTAACAGGAAGCAGACTGCTAAAATATACAGCGAAAACATGCGGCGATCTCATGCCAAGAGCGCAATGTTTTCTTTGGACTGACTCAACCATAGTGCTTGGCAGGTTACAGCGAGAGACTTCGACTTTAGACGTATTCGTCAAGAACCGAGCCAAGGAAATTCTGGATAATACGTCGGAACGCACCCGGAGCCATTGTCCAGGACAAACAAATCCTGCGGATATGATGACCCGAGGTGTATCTTAGACGCATTGGCTACCAACGTAGTCTGGTGGCAAGGACCAGCTTGGCTCAGTAAAGACTCGGCAAAGTGGCCAGCTGTGAAGCAGCCACCGCCCCAGATAAACGACATGCTAGGCATAACAGTGACAAAGCCAACGACGCTGTACTCAGCAGGCAGCGCAGTGCATTTAGCCCCACTGCTGGATGCGACGAAGTTCAGCTCACTGCACGAGCTCCTTCGGATCACAGCATGGGTGCAGCGTTTTGTGTCCAAGGTTAAGTTCAAGACTAAGGAAGATGGAGCCATATCTGCTGAAGAAATCTTGGCAGCCGAGAGATACTGGATCCGCCAAGGTCAAACTGAATCGTTTCCCGACGAGCGGAGGTGGCTAGAAGAAAGACAAGGTTCGTTGGGTTCGTACAAAGATTACGATCGAGCCAAGTGTCAGTCAACAAAGAACAAGGTTTCTTTATTTTCCCAGCTATTTATACGTTCGGTAGGATAGGGAACACAATCACGATATTCTTTTGACGCGTGTTTGTTGTTAGTGGGCATGCGCAAAACTTGTAAGCATGTTAACAGAACCGGCGCTTGTCTTTATCAAGAACCATAGATGCGATACATCTTCCTTTCTGTACAATGAATAAAAGTGAAAATATTGCCACAAGTTACGAACATTGCTGAAAATTGCCTCCATAATACAGGCGCTGTGGCGGTCTTTTTTGGCGTGTCGATCTCCTCAAACACGGACTTGCTTCATTTGAAATTCCCGGTGCGCGCTCGGTCGAAGACGCCTGTTGGCCTACACTGCCGTCGCTGTCGCTTTCGTCGTCGCTTTCATCTTCGGTGGATGACTCCCTGCTGAGCGGTTCGCTGTCGCAAGAAGGTGCTGCCGGTTTCAACGCAGCATTTTGCCGTCTTCTGTCTCCACTCGGTAATATCTTGGTTTCTCCGCTCGCATCACTCTGGCTTTGATCTCCCATCGGTCTCCGCGCACACGCACGGCTTGCCCTTGCTGCAATGGAGCCAGGGGTCGTCTTGGTTGTTCCGCCTGTCGATGCTTCCGCACAAGCGTGCTGGGAACCTCCGCGAAATCCGGCAATGGCGTTCGCAGCCGTCGGCCAAACAGCAGTTCACCTGGCGATCGGCCGTCTTCCAGGGGACAGGACCTGTAACCGAGCAATCCAAGCCAGAAGTCGTCTGTACCCTCGGTTGTTTTTTTGAGGGTTCTTTTAACCACCTGGACTCCTTTTTCGGCCAAACCATTTGAGCGTGGAAACCGCGGGCTAGAAGTGACATGCTCAAAATCGTATCTTTTTGAAAAGAGCAGGAACTCACGACTGGAGATTTGCGGTCCGTTGTCAGTGCACACTTGCACAGGTACGCCGTATCTTGCAAATATTGCACTAAGCTTGTCAATGACACCGGCTGCTGACGTGTCCTGCAGTTGCTCTACCTCTCGAAAATTAGATAAGGCATCATACGCGCAAAGATATCACTTGCCTGCATTCTGGAAGATGTCTACACCTACCCTACACCATGCGTGCGCAGGTACTGGGCGAATAAGAAGCGGTTCGCTATGTTGCTTGCATGCGTGCTTCTGGCACACTGAGCATTTTTTACCAGGTTTTCAATATCAGTGTTCATACCAGGCCAGAAAACCAAACAGCGCGCGCGTTCCTTGTTCTTATTCAGTTCCATATGGCCACCATGGATTCTTCGCAACATTTCTTGGCGCATACTGGGTGGCAACACGACTTTGCACCCTTTTAGTAGCACACCGCTCACAGTCGACAATTCACTTTCGAAATGCTTAAACTGCCCCTGCACAGGTTGGTTGTTCTGGGGGCAAGTGACGACTCTCTGCAAGAGGCTGTCATTTCGAGTTTCTTTTGATAGGCGTTCTTTATGGGCGGTAACAGCGCACACACTCACGGGACGGATAGAAGGGAACACAAACAAGCGCTGACTCTCAACTGAAGGTTTATTGCAACAAACAAATAATTTGAACACTTGCGATAAACATATAGAACATGCGCAGAGGGGCCAGCGAGGGACCGTGTCGACGTCATTAACAGACTTAAGGCTCCGAGTGACTGCGCAGGCGCGACAAAAAAATTTGCAATCAACCTTCATTGTTTGGGAAGGGAAAACGATGGTCCAAAAAGCGGGGGTCTGTATTGGGTCTAGGGTGGCACCAGTTCTCAGCGGCATTTTTCTCGGGAAAGTTGATTCCCTACTAGAAAAGAAGTTGGAGGGGAATGTGGTTCGCGTCGCCCGTTACGTGGACGATTGCCTAATAGTTGTATCCAAAAATGAAGAGCTCATGAGTGTTGAAAAGGCCCTGCAGGTTTTTCAAGAAACGGGGATGGGGCTAAAATTCACGAGCGAAATGCCTTCACAGCATGCCTTACAGTTCTTAGACATAAAGATAACTTTTGCCAACCACCATCGTTGTTGGGCGTATAACCCTAGATCAGTTAAGCCATTGCATAGTTACAAATCTGGTCATTCAAAAATAGTGAAGAAGGGCATCGCTACGTCTACCCTCGGGGCGGTGATTCAGAAATCGTGCAGGCACCAAGTGGAACAAAGCTTCTCTGAACAGGTGTGTCGCCTTCAGGCAGCCGGCTTCCCGACACATGTCATCACTTCTGTTTGCGAAGGTCTGATACGTCAGATCAAGAAGGGAGAAAAAAGTGTTGAAAAACAAGAGAGGTCAAAGAAATGTGCCACCATGCCCTACAAGCATAGATTAGCCCATGGACTAAAAAATGTGGCATCACGGTACGACGTACAGGTACTATTCTAAGCAGGAAACAAATGAGGAAAATTGTGCCCTATGGTGAACAAAAACATGATAGAAAAAGCTCTAGCCAAAATAAGTGCGGTGTGAGACACAGGGGCGCTTCAATACCCTGTGCACTAGGGGTAGTGTACAGAATTCCCTTAACATGTAAAAAAGCGTATATCGGGCAAACGGGGCGCTGTCTCTATACACGGTTAAAAGAACACTCCGGGATCTTCAAGTCCGCACGTACGCGAATCTGCCTTCGCACTGCAACACGTGTGGGTGTACGCCTTTGTACAATGAAACGACAGTGCTCTTCAAACAGAGTGATCAGATGACAAGAGAACTGGTGGAAGCCTTCTATATGAAAAAAAGAAGGGGAGTCCTGCGTTAGTCAAACATCGGTATCATTGCATGAAAAAGAAGAAATATTATTCAGTAGCATGTTTGTTTGACAAACATTTTTGTCGCGCCTGCGCAGTCACTCGCAGCCTTAAGTCTGTTAATGACGTCGACACGGTCCCTCGCTGGCCCCTCTGCGCATGTTCTATATGTTTATCGCAAGTGTTCAAATTATTTGTTTGTTGCAATAAACCTTCAGTTGAGAGTCAGCGCTTGTTTGTGTTCCCTTCTATCCGTCCCGTGAGTGTGCGCGCTGTTACCGCCCATAATGTATCACCAACTAGCCCAACTTTCAGTCTTCCTTCAGTTGATAGGCGTTCTAACGTAGCGCCGCTTACAAGTGACGACACAACACTTACGGCGTGAACTTCAACGTCTTCGTCTATTTCTTCCTTTTTCGGTTTTTTGACAGTATCACGTGACAGCAGGTCAGGCAACACGAACTGCTTTCCTGGAACAAAATGCAGTTTGAAATCGTATTTTAGCAAACGTAAAAAAGAAACGTTGCAGTCTCGGTGGCATGTCAGCGATTGCCTTTTTTGAAATATTGATCAGGGGGTGGTGGTCTGTTTCGAGTATTACCCTGCGCCCATACACGAAATGGTGAAATTTCTCGCCAGTGCCTCCTTCTCAATCTGGGAATAGGGTTTCTGGGTGTCAGAGAGTACTCGTGAAGCATACGCGACAGGTTTCCAAGCATCGCGACGTGAACAGCGCGTGTAACACGCAAGGACGAAGAACCGACGAGGACGAGCGCAGTTGTAACACACAATGACGAGGAACCGACGAGGACGAGCGCTGTCCTTGTGTGTTACACGCGCTGTTCACGTCGCTAATGAATACCAACTAGCCCGGTCACACACATTGTTCCAAGCATCCCCGTAACGCTGTAGCAACGCTGAGCCAATGCCGTTTTGCGATGCATCTGAAGAGATTTCAGTGTCCCGCATTGGGTCGAAGATAGCCAGAACAGGCTGGCTACTTAAAGTGGCACAGATATGGTTCCATTCGCTGGCATAGTTATCCGTCCAGTCAAAAATACTGTCTTTCCTGATCAGGTCTCGAAGCAACTTAGTTTTTCTGCAAGTGCTGGTACAAACTTTGCGAAATAGTTGACGCACCTAGCATTCAGTGAACTCCTTTCTTGTCGTTCGGCGGCGGCAGATGTAAAACTGATTCGACAGCATCAGGACTTGGCCGTATGCCTTTTTCGGAAATGGCATCGCCGAGAAAAGAAATTTCTGTGGCACCAATTTTGCATTTTGGAGCATTGAATGTTAATGCCGCCTTACGCGCGGACTGAAGGACTGCTCTGAGCCTTTCGTCGTGCTCTTTTCTTGAAGAGCCCCACACTAGGATGTCGTCGACATACACACTTACGCCAGGAATCCCATCAAAGATTTCGTTCATGTATCTTTGAAACACTTCGGATGCTCAGGAGATGCCGAAAGGAAGCCTGAGGAAGCAATAACGGCCAAACGGGGTCGCAAACGTACATATTCTGGACGTTTCTTCGTGCAACGGCATTTGATGAAATCCGGATTTGGCGTCTAGTCGTGAAAAGTACCGCGCTCCCGCCAGCTCGGCTTCTATATCATCGCGACGAGGCATCTGTAGGTGCTCCCGCGTCAGGCTTTCATTGATTTTTCTAGGATCCATGCATATCTGTAGTTGACCGTCCTTCTTCTTGACGATAACTAATGGACTTACTGTCGCATATCTGTACACGTGTGCTTGTGCGATACTCTGTCACGCGGCCCATATCGCAACACCCTCGCCCACGATGTGAATAAAAGCGCTTGGCGCGCGGTGGGGCGGGGGCACTTTTCCTTCGGCACTCTTGGTTATCGCTATGTTGCTGGCATGCGAATAAAGCATGTTTGAATACTGTCGGCGTCTTCATACCCGGAAGCCCTGGAACACGACATAGTTCTTGGCGACGAAGTTCTTGGGACCCTGGTGGACTGCGACAAGAAGACAAGTCAGCGAAACGATGTCGGCGCACTTGGGGCAAGTAGAACCCTTCGATGAATCTTCAGCAGATTGGGCTAGTTATGAAGAACGCCTCCAAGCATTTTTGCGTGCTAACAAAGTCTCGGAGGACCAGAAGGCTGATACCTTGATAAGCCTAGTAGGACCGAAGACATACGCATTGTTGAAGTCGTTAACGTCTCCTGAGACTCCCGCTAAGAAGTCTTTTGAAGAACTTCTAAGCTTACTGCGAAACCACTTTGTTCCTAAACTGTCCATTATCGGCGAAAGAGCCACATTTCATCGCCGCTCACAACTGCCGCAAGAGACTGTTACTCAGTATGCCGCAGAGCTGCGTAGACTCGCGCAAACTTGTGGGTTCGGTACTTTTCTTGATCAAGCGTTAAGGGACAGATTTGTTTGTGGTTTGCTTCGGGCTGACATACAACGAAGTTTATTTGCAGAAGACCATCAGTTAAAGTTTCACACAGCAGTTGATCGTGCGATAGCCATTGAAGCTGCGATTCAAAGCGCATCTGCTACGCGCTCAACAGCACATCAGGAATTTCAAGTGCACAAAGTTAAAAGCACTGGGGAAGCTTCTACCTCTTCTCAAAATGTACTTTTGGGCTAGTTGGTTCATAATCGTAGTAGAACAGCGCCGGCGAAAACAACAGACCAGACGAGGAGAAGGACACGTAACACAAGGCGCACTAACAACTGAAAGTTTATTCGGTATCTGCAGAGAATAAATACTGCCTTCACATGAATAAACAGAAGAAAGAAGGTTACAAAAGCTATGACACTGTATCACGTGGTCACTCCTACTGTGCGTGCAAAACGGTTCCTGAAAGAAATCTGACATCCTTCTCCGAAAGCAAAACAGAAGGCATGCTGACACAAGATTCCCCGAGCTTTTTAATCTCTAGGGCTTCAACAACCTCCCTTGTTAACCTGTCAGCTGACTTGTACATGACGCCAGTGCTTTCAAATCGAGGTGCGCAACCGCAGTCTCTGCAATGGATACCTAGATGCCCCGATACCACTTTCGTTGTGTTGTACTTGTGCTCTTTTAATCTATCATTTAGGCATCTTCCTGTTTGGCCTATGTATGACGCACCGCAAGACAAAGGGATTGTGTAAACCACATTATCGGTGCACTGTACAAACCTGTCGCGATGCTTCTTAGTGCACACAGGTGTCTTACTTTCTGCGTTAACCGCCCGACACAATTTTGCCAGCTTGTCGGGTGCGGTAAACACCACCTTTACTCCCGCCCTTTCCGCCACTTTCTTCAAGTTGTGCGAAACGGAATGTACGTAAGGAATAGCGGAGACATTTTTGTACCGCACAATTGTGCTGCTGCACGGTTGGCGTTAGCGCCTTGGTTCTTCACTTTTAGCATCTTTTCTGCAACGCTAGACAGAATTGCTCGCGGGTACTCCGCGTCTGTTAGACGACGAACCTGGTCGTCGAAACTACTTCGCAGGCGGTGAATGCATGATTTCTTTAGGGCATTGTCAAAGGATGAATAAACGATGCTACGCTTGACTAGCTTAGAATGCGAAGAATGAAACAACAAAACAGGTTTCTTAGCTCTTGGCTGGAAAGCCCAGCAGACGTGACGAGGTGAAAAATGAAGCCCTAAATCGAGGAAACGTAAAAAACTATCAACCGGAAGCTCGTGAGTCAAAACTAAAGGTGCCAAGCACTGACGAAAAAGTGCAAGTATATCAGAAGATTGCTTTTGCAAGTCTTCCTCGTCACAATCTAGAACAATTAAAAAGTCGTCCACGAATCTAAAAACCCGTAACACATGAGTGGGTGTCAGGCGCTGCTGCAACAGTCTGTCTAATTTCGCTAAAAAGATGTCACTTAGTATCGCAGCTATGCATGAACCTATGCACACACCATCTTTTTGTAAACAGATGTCCCCTTTCCATTCTACATAAGTAGAACCAAGGTAGGTTCTTAGCAGCTCCAGGAACGAGCCTACTGCTATACCGGAAGCATTTTGGAATGAAACCGCCCCGTAGCTGTCAATGCATTCCGCTACGCTAGTAAGAAGAGCATCTTGTGGTATCGCGTAGTACAGGTCTTTTATGTCAATTGAAAAAGCATTCAGTTGTCTTCAAGTTGTGCGAAACGGAATGTACGTAAGGAATAGCGGAGACATTCTTTGTACCGCACAATTGTGCTGCTGCACGGTTGGCGTTAGCGCCTTGGTTCTTCACTTTTAGCATCTTTTCTGCAACGCTAGACAGAATTGCTCGCGGGTACCCCGCGTCTGTTAGACTTGTGTCCTTCGTGTGTCCTTCTCCTCGTCTGGTCTGTTGTTTTCGCCGGCGCTGTTCTACTACGATTATGAACCAACTAGCCCAAAAGTACATTTTGACAAGTTACATCTCTCGTTCTCTGGGCCCTTTCCCTACATGTGCTTTTTTCAACCCGGCCTATTTCGCTTCACTGGTCGCGGTTGCCTACTGCCGTGGAAGACAGATGGGCTTTTGCATGAGACACAAGGTTCTTCCTCCTGAAGTCATGGCTCTTTTTGGCCCCGTCCCGCCTTCCACCGGACATGGAAGCAGAGTCTGCAGGATTCTGCGATCGGAATGGATGCGACAAGCTCGCCTCTACAAGGACCACCTTCAAGCATCTATTCGGTTGACTTCATCAAAGGATCGTGCTGGAAGCCTGTGCATGGATTGGATGAGTGTTGTAAACACAGCCACTGAAGTGCTGTGGCAGCAAGTACTGCCTACGCTTCGAGGTCTGCTGCCAAGGAAAGTCCCTGTAAGCGGAAGCCCCGTTCACGTCATCGGCAATGCGACGGTCCCGGAGTCGGTGCAGCAAGTGTTAAGCTGTGGGCCGAAGTTCGCCGTCGAGCCCAAGAAGAAGCCTCCGGAGCTCCTTGCAATGGTGAAGAAACTGTCGAGACGTGCGCCCGAAGCCGAGCAAGAAAGATGTGCAGCCGAAGGTGTTGATGTGCTAATCCGTTGTGATTCTTCCGAAAGGAACTTTCCGGTGCGTAAGACTGTCTCCTACCTGAAAGAACATGCGCTTTCACTGCTACCTGCGGACAAGGAAGGCGGTTTTGCCGTGATGCCTAAGTCCGTGTACCATTCGAAGGCGTCCGAAGCGTTCGCTTCAACATTTAAGCAGGTCAGTGAAGTTAGCCTGAGTAAGATAAGAACAAAAGCCTCACAATTATGTAGAAAACTAAATCTCGCAAAGCTGTCAACTGCCATTGAGTCAAACAAGACGCTAAGTCTTGATGTGTTTTTGCAGCGAAGACCCATAAACCGGAGTGTCCCCTTCGTGTAATTGTGTCAGAAAACAGAGCATGGCAGAAATGTTTGTCCTTGTACCTGCAGCAGAACTTAGACCAATTGATGGTTGATGATCCCTTCAAAGTAAAGAATTCTGAGCAGGTTGTGTGCTTTCTAGCAGAAAATGAGACTAGACAACTGAATGCTTTTTCAATTGACATCAAAGACCTGTACTACGCGATACCACAAGATGCTCTTCTTACTAGCGTAGCGGAATGCATTGACAGCTACGGGGCGGTTTCATTCCAAAATGCTTCCGGTATAGCAGTAGGCTCGTTCCTGGAGCTGCTAAGAACCTACCTTGATTTACTTATGTAGAATGGAAAGGGGACATCTGTTTACAAAAAGGGGGTGTGCATAGGTTCATGCATAGCTCCGATACTAAGTGACATCTTTTTAGCGAAATTAGACAGACTGTTGCAGCAGCGCCTGACACCCACTCATGTGTTACGTGTTTTTAGATTCGTGGACGACTTTTTAATTGTTCTAGATTGTGACGAGGAAGACTTGCAAAAGCAATCTTCTGATATACTTGCACTTTTTCGTCAGTGCTTGGCACCTTTAGTTTTGACTCACGAGCTGCCGGTTGATAGTTTTTTACGTTTCCTCGATTTAGGGCTTCATTTTTCACCTCGTCACGTCTGCTGGGCTTTCCAGCCAAGAGCTAAGAAACCTGTTTTGTTGTTTCATTCTTCGCATTCTAAGCTAGTCAAGCGTAGCATCGTTTATTCATCCTTTGACAATGCCCTAAAGAAATCATGCATTCACCGGCTGCGAAGTAGTTTCGACGACCAGGTTCGTCGTCTAACAGACGCGGAGTACCCGCGAGCAATTCTGTCTAGCGTTGCAGAAAAGATGCTAAAAGTGAAGAACCAAGGCGCTAACGCCAACCGTGCAGCAGCACAATTGTGCGGTACAAAGAATGTCTCCGCTATTCCTTACGTACATTCCGTTTCGCACAACTTGAAGAAAGTGGCGGAAAGGGCGGGAGTAAAGGTGGTGTTTACCGCACCCGACAAGCTGGCAAAATTGTGTCGGGCGGTTAACGCAGAAAGTAAGACACCTGTGTGCACTAAGAAGCATCGCGACAGGTTTGTACAGTGCACCGATAATGTGGTTTACACAATCCCTTTGTCTTGCGGTGCGTCATACATAGGCCAAACAGGAAGATGCCTAAATGATAGATTAAAAGAGCACAAGTACAACACAACGAAAGTGGTATCGGGGCATCTAGGTATCCATTGCAGAGACTGCGGTTGCGCACCTCGATTTGAAAGCACTGGCGTCATGTACAAGTCAGCTGACAGGTTAACAAGGGAGGTTGTTGAAGCCCTAGAGATTAAAAAGCTCGGGGAATCTTGTGTCAGCATGCCTTCTGTTTTGCTTTCGGAGAAGGATGTCAGATTTCTTTCAGGAACCGTTTTGCACGCACAGTAGGAGTGACCACGTGATACAGTGTCATAGCTTTTGTAACCTTTTTTCTTCTGTTTATTCATGTGAAGGCAGTATTTATTCTCTGCAGATACCGAATAAACTTTCAGTTGTTAGTGCGCCTTGTGTTACGTGTCCTTCTCCTCGTCTGGTCTGTTGTTTTCGCCGGCGCTGTTCTACTACGATTCTATCTCTTGTTATCGCTGCGGATCGGTGAAACACACCGCCAGCTCTTGTCCGTATGCGAATGCCAAATGTTTTCATTGCAACAAAAAGGGCCACATCAAGAGTGCTTGCCGGAGCAAAGAGCTAAAAGAATCGAAAAGTAAAAATAAACGGCATGTTAGTACCTTGTCACTGCCACGCACCAATTTGAGGAGTGTAAAACCTGCTGCAGACGCAAGACAAAAACCAATCATGGTCGAGGTCGCTATTGACGGCGTACCAGTGAATATGGAACTCGATACAGGGGCTGCTGTATCCGTTATGTCTGTCGCACAGTTCCGTTCTCTTTTTCCCAGATCTCATTTGCGCAGGACAAGTCTCACCTTGAGAACCTATACAAATGAACCCGTGAAGCCCTGCGGAGTAGCATTTGTTGCAGTCCAGTACAACGCGCAGCGACAACAGTTGCCTTTGTACGTCCTCCGCCAGGACGGCCAGCCGCTGCTGGGGCGCAGTTGGCTACAACACCTCAAGCTGGACTGGACGCAAATACAAGGTCTTCACCACATGCAGGTGGGAAACACAAATGGTTCTGAGAGATCGCCTAAACTAGAGTCCTTGCTAAACCGCTATCAGGACCTGTTCAAGGACGAACTCGGCACAGTAAAGGGAGAAAAGGCTACTCTTTTCTTAAGGGGTGACGCGAAGCCAAGATTTTTCAAAGCAAGAAGCGTGCCTTTCGCTCTAAAAACTGCTGTCGAGCAGGAATTGTCGAAGCTGCAAGAGCTAGGGATTATTACACCCGTGACCACAAGCCCGTACGCAACGCCGGTCGTACCAGTTGTTAAACGCGATGGTTCAGTCAGACTGTGCGGTGATTACAAAGTCACGCTAAACCCGATACTGGACATCGAAAGGTATCCGCTACCGAAAGCGGACGAGCTATTTGCCGCGCTGGCAGGCGGACAACATTTTTCAAAGATTGACCTAAGTAGAGCGTATCAGCAGGTCGAAATGGACGACGAATCCAAAGAATACCTTACGCTGAATACCCACAAGGGTCTGTTTCTGGTCAACCGCCTACCGTTTGGCATTTCATCGGCTCCCGCAATATTTCAGCGTATTATGGATAATGCGCTGAAAGGACTAAACGGCGTAACTTGTTATCTCGATGACATACTGATCACGGGCCACACAGAAGCAGAACACTTGCTCAACCTGGAAGCTGTGCTGAAGCGGCTATCAGAACGCGGATTTCGCGTCAAACCTTCGAAATGCGATTTTTTTCGCAATGAACTGCAGTACTTGGGTCACGTCATCACAAAAGACGGTGTTCGCCCGATGGATGAAAAGTTGGTCGCAATTGCAAATGCACCAGCTCCAACAGACAAACAGCAGCTGCAGTCAGTGTTAGGACTCATAAATTACTATGGAAAGTTTGTTCCGAATCTCATCCATACTCTTTCCTTTGAACAAGCTCTTGAGTAAGGACGAACCTTGGCAATGGAACGCCGCGTGTCAAAGTGCGTTTGCGCAAGTAAAAAAACTGCTGTCGTCAAAGCCTATTCTGATTCACTATGATCCCAGTTTGCCATTGCAGTTGTCATGCGATCTTCCTACGGAATAGGCGCAGTTTTGTCACACGTTTTCAAGGCCAAGTTCATCCAATAGCCTATGCTTCACGAACGTTAACAAAAGCTGAACAAGGTTACAGTCAATTGGAGAAAGAAGCATTAGCGCTTGTTTTTGGAGTCAAGAAGTTCCATTACTACGTTTACGGACGGAAGTTTGTGTTGCTCACGGATCACAAGCCACTTGAGATGATCTTTGGCCCCAAAACAGGCATTCCTGCCATCGCAGCTGCCAGACTGCAACGCTGGGCAGTCACGCTTTCTGCATATTCTTTTTCTTTGCAGTATCGCCCTTCAGCGCAGAACGTGGACGCTGATTGCTTATCGCACCTTCCAATCCAGCAACCGGGAACAGACGGGGCAACAGAAAATTTTCTGGTTTTGCGTTTAGACAGCATGCCCGTCTGCAGTAAACAGATCGCAGAGGAAACTGCACGGGATCCAGTGTTCCGTCAAGTAGTGCAGTACATCTTGTCAGGCTGGCCTGCTAACGTATCTGCGAACCTGAAACCTTTTTTCTGCAGGAAACTAGAGCTTTCTTTATATCAAGGTTGTGTCATGCTGGGAATGCGTGTGGTGGTACCAGAAAAATTCCGCAAATTTGTCCTAGATGAATTACATGAGGGGCATCCGGGAGTGGTGCGCACCAAAGAGCTTGCAAGAAGCTATGTGTGGTGGCCAAATATCGATCAGGACATAGAGAGATGTGTCGGCTCTTGTCACGCATGCGCAGAGACACGCAGTTTGCCAGTGAAAGCGCCGCTCCATCCATGGTCCTGGCCGACGCGTCCTTGGCAACGCCTACACATGGACTTTGCAGGTCCAATAAAAGGTATATCCTACTTAGTAGTAGTCGACGCCCATTCCAAGTGGCCAGAAGTATGTCCCATGACAACCACTACATCAGAGGCAACCATTGCTTGCATTCATGAACTTTTCTGCAGATTTGGATTTCCAGAAACACTCGTGTCCGACAACGGAAGCCAGTTCATTTCTGCAGAGTTCCAAGCCTACCTCAAGCACAGGGGCATTCGTCACGTAAGAACCGCACCGTATCACCCAAGTAGCAACGGAATGGCTGAACGTTTTGTTCAGACTTTGAAGTCAGCGCTCCGCAAGACCAGTCCGAGGAGCGCCAGTGAGGAGTTAGCCGACTTCCTTCTGACGTATCGTAATACGCCTCATGCTACGACAGGGGAGGCCCCTTCCACTTTGCTCCTGGGGAGACGCCTGCGGACCAGACTAGACCTCATACGACCAGCGGTCGAGAACAGAGTGCACCAGCGCCAGTTCGACCAGACAAGGCGTCACTCGTGTCGTGACAACGTCATCGCTGTTGGTGATGCCGTTCGTGTGCGCAATTTCCGATCGGGACCAAAGTGGCTGTGTGCAACAGTTCTTGCCCGTACGGGACCAGTGTCATATCGGTTAAGTGTAGTGACTCCGCGTGGTGTGTTCCAGTGGGTGCGTCACCAAAATCACATCCGCAACGATAACACCGGCATCGCCACGGAGTTCGAACTACCCTTCAGTGAAAGGCAGCAAGAAGTTCCCGCACAGGTCCCGGCCTGCGACTCATCACATGATGTCGACAGCTCGCCCACCGCACAAAGTGAACCGGCGGACACTTCAAACGCTCCTAGCGAACGTCGCTACCCGCAGAGACAGCGTCGCCCACCTGATCGCTTTGTGCCGTGAACTTTTTGGACAATGCTTGGGGATCCAAATAAGTGTGGGGGGATGTCGCATATCTGTACACGTGTGCTTGTGCGATACTCTGTCACGCGGCCCATATCGCAACACCCTCGCCCACGATGTGAATAAAAGCGCTTGGCGCGCGGTGGGGCGGGGGCACTTTTCCTTCGGCACTCTTGGTTATCGCTATGTCGCTGGCATGCGAATAAAGCATGTTTGAATAATGTCGGCGTCTTCATACCCGGAAGCCCTGGAACACGACACTTACCCAGTCCGTAGGGTCTTCCGGTCAAGTTCTGCTCGCAGTGGTTTGAGCAGGGCCAGGGGTACTCGTCTAGCCATCTGGACAGTAGGTGCGGCGTCTTGTCGCAACATCATCTTTTTCATCCGCTGAAGGCATCCGGTGCCGGTGAAGACGTCCTTGTATTCCTGCATGAATTCTGGAGGTCCCGTTGTTATTGCATTGACTGACCTGACGAAAAGTCCCAGGCGTTCGCTTGCTTCAAGACCGATAATGGCGCGTCCTTTCTTTACCAGGAAGAAGTCGACTTCAATCGCCGTCTTGCCAACGGTGACCTTCAGGCTAGCTACTCCAAAATGCTTGATGATTCCTCCCCCATATTAGCGTAGCACTGAGCTGCTTTGTGTTATTTGCGCTGCCGGCTGTAGTGTGCGGTACACACTATGCGGCAAAAGGTTGGCTTGGGCACCGGTATCCACTTTGAGCTTCATGCGCTTCCCGCCCACTTGTGCTTCCACTACCCAGTCACGATGGCATGCAACAGCATCTACAGATACGTCCAGATTCGTGAAGTCTTCATCAGTACTGACCTCATCCACTTGTCTCTTGCTCTTGCAACGCACAGCAAAGTGGTTCTTGCCTCCGTACCGCCTACAGTTGCGTCCAAACGCGGGGCAATTTGTCGAGCCGTGCTGCCGGCCATACCAACTGCATTCAAATACTGCGGACGCACCAGTTTTCTTTGGCCGGTTCTGGACCCGGTCAATTTGGCGCTGCTCGCGTGCCCAAATTTGATTTTGTGCCCCTGACAACTCGGCGGCTTTGCATACCTGCTCAGCTTTCACAAGTGTCAAGTCCTTGTCCCGTAGTAGCTTCTGGCGCACTTTGTAGTCGCTCGTTTCGAATACAATTTGGTCGCGGATCATCGAACTTTCCATAGCGCCGAAGTTGCATGATTTGGCCAGGGGCCTAAGGTCCCTTGCGAACGGTTCAAAGGGCTCACCTTCTGCTTGCACTCGTCGTCGAAATAGGTACCGCTCATGTACTTCATTCACCTGCAATAAGGTACGCATTTGGGCTGGTTGGTTCATGATTAACTGTAGAAACAGCGCTAAAAGACGGGACGAACGAGGAAAGGACACAAACAACGGCGCTGACTAACAACCAAATGTGTTTTATACTTCCAGTCTGCATTTATATACTCCGCCACAATCTCAACAAAGCAAAAGGCAAAGAAACATAGAAAAAGATGATTAGCCTGCGCAGAGGCCAAAAAATCTTCAAACAGACAGAAACGTTAACTCCTTCGGAAGGAGGGAGATCGAGGGGAGGCTGACACATGCCTCTCCGCCATTATAGATATGATACGCTTCAGAAATGACACGCGCCCGTTCATCATGGTACTTCGACAGGAAAATGGAATCTTTAAAAGATGGCTGGCAACCACATTCATTACAGTGAAGCGACAATTGACTATCTCTGGCTTGTATGGACGTTGTTTGCATGCTCGCGCATGCGGTCATTAGCGCACCGCCCCGTTTGGCCGACATAGTAACGGCCGCAAGAAAGAGGTATCTTATACACAACACTATCACAACATTCAACATACTTCTGGCGATGCTTTTTGCTGCATCTTTTCGTCTTGGTCTCTCGATTTACTTGCTGACACAGGCTACCAAGCTTATTTTTGGCAGAAAACAACAGTCTAACGCCTGCCCTGCTGACCACTTTCTTCAGATTATGTGCCCTTGTGCACATAAGGAATAACCACTACTTTCTTCTGCGGGTGTGTCACTGATTGAACAGCAGGTGAGCACTTGCTTTTAAAACCAGCACGAGGCTTTCTGCGATACTGGTCAAAAGCGTTCCTGGAAAACCTGCAAGCTTCAGGCGTGCTACTTGAGAACAAAAGATCGCTTCGACTTGGTGGTCACAGGACCTCTCAAGCGCCGCCTTCATGCAAGCCCTTGCAATACCGCGCTTGACAATTTTTGAATGCGCAGAAGAAAAAAAGGACAGATGCAAGGACAGATGAAGTTGACCGGTGTATTAGGGAAGGAGTTGACTGCCTGCCTCAGAAGGTTAAAAAAGGCAACACTGTAAAGCTCCGCTCAGCGGTTGCTGTCCTTCGAGACGCCGACCTGAAGCTGCTCCTGTCTGACAAAGAAGGAGGATTCGTGGTGGTGCCTCGTGGTCTGTACAAAGAAAAAGCTGACGCGGCCATTGAGGGCAACTTCAACGAAGTGAAAGGAGTAGTTCTTACGAAGGTGAAAACAAGGGCTGTTCAGCTATGCGAAAAAGCAGGACTTGCAAAATTGGCATCATCCGTGAAGGCGTGCAAAGGAACCAGCCTTTCAGCCTTCTTCAGCGCCAAGACTCACAAGGAACTTTGCCCGTTCCGGGCGATCGTTTCTGAGCGCGGAACGTGGCAACGAGAAGTTGGTGTGTTCCTGCAAAGGTTTTTGTGCCTCCTTGACATCGACGACCCTTTCCTCATAAGGACACCAGGTACCGTTTCTGCCTTTCTCCGGGATGACTGTCCAGTGGGTGCTTGTGCTTTTTCGGTCGATGTCAAGGACTTATATTATTCGTTACCTCAGAATGATGTGTGTGCTGAAGTTGGTAATTGCATTGACAGATACGGTGTTGTTAAGTTTCAGAACGCGTGTGGAATCACTGTAGACAAGTTTTTAGAGTTTTTAAAGTTTTACATGCAATCGACCTTCATCAGCTTCGACGATAAGCTTTTTATTCAACGGAAAGGAGTCTGCATAGGCGCATGCATCGCCCCTGTTCTCAGTGACATTCTACTAGCCAGCTATGACCGTAACCTCGAGAGCAAGCTCAGACAGACTAGCACGGTAAAGGTGATGCGATACGTGGACGACTTTTTAATTTTTTATAGCACTAACTCTCATGACGTGCAGCCTGCTGCGAAAATTTTTGACGTGTTCCTCGCGGAATTAAGTCCATTTGAATTGACAACTGAGCATCCCTCAGACAATAGGCTACGCTTCTTGGACTTGGAACTTTCGTTCTCAAACAGCCATGTATGTTGGTGTTATGCGCCTAGGTCTCAAAAGAGCCTTCTTCCCTTTTCTTCTGCGCATTCAAAAATTGTCAAGCGCGGTATTGCAAGGGCTTGCATGAAGGCGGCGCTTGAGAGGTCCTGTGACCACCAAGTCGAAGCGAGCTTTTGTTCTCAAGTAGCACGCCTGAAGCTTGCAGGTTTTCCAGGAACGCTTTTGACCAGTATCGCAGAAAGCCTCGTGTCTGGTTTTAAAAGCAAGTGCTCACCTGCTGTTCAATCAGTGACACACCCGCAGAAGAAAGTAGTGGTTATTCCTTATGTGCACAAGGTGGCACATAATCTGAAGAAAGTGGTCAGCAGGGCAGGCGTTAGACTGTTGTTTTCTGCCAAAAATAAGCTTGGTAGCCTGTGTCAGCAAGTAAATCGAGAGACGAAGACGAAAAGATGCAGCAAAAAGCATCGCCAGAAGTATGTTGAATGTTGTGATAGTGTTGTGTATAAGATACCTCTTTCTTGCGGCCGTTACTATGTCGGCCAAACGGGGCGGTGCGCTAATGACCGCATGCGCGAGCATGCAAACAACGTCCGTAAACACGCCAGAGATAGTCAATTGTCGCTTCACTGTAATGAATGTGGTTGCCAGCCATCTTTTAAAGATTCCATTTTCCTGTCGAAGTACCATGATGAACGGGCGCGTGTCATTTCTGAAGCGTATCATATCTATAATGGCGGAGAGGCATGTGTCAGCCTCCCCTCGATCTCCCTCCTTCCGAAGGAGTTAACGTTCTGTCTGTTTGAAGATTTTTTGGCCTCTGCGCAGGCTAATCATCTTTTTCTATGTTTCTTTGCCTTTTGCTTTGTTGAGATTGTGGCGGAGTATATAAATGCAGACTGGAAGAATAAAACACATTTGGTTGTTAGTCAGCGCCGTTGTTTGTGTCCTTTCCTCGTTCGTCCCGTCTTTTAGCGCTGTTTCTACAGTCATTCACCTGCGCCGCGCAATACTCGTCAAACTTCTTGATAACGGTCGCATAGTCCTGTCTTTCAGCGTCTTCATTGAAAGTAAGGTTGTTGTAGATTTCCAGTACATCGTCGCCACCCAAACTGAGCAGCAAGGCCGTCTTCGTGCTCTCATCCCGAGGCTTTTCTGTTGCTGCCGAGGCTGTTAGGAAAAGCGCAAATTTTTGCTTAAACATCTTCCATTGTTTGGCAATGTCGCCACTTAGACGTAATGGCTCAGGGGGCTTAAGAATTCCATCACATTTGCATGTGGGTGAGCCGCACTTCTGACACCATGTTTCGTTGGGTTCGTGCAAAGAACACGATCGAGCCAAGTGTCAGTCAACAAAGAACAAGGTTGCTTTATTTTCCCAGCTATTTATACGTTCGGTAGGATAGGGAACACAATCACGATAATCTTCTGACGCCTGTTTGTTGTTAGTGGGCATGCGCAAAACTTGTAAGCATGTAACAGAACCAGCGCTTGTCTTTATCAAGAACCATACATACGATACACCAGTAACTCATGGGTACCACAACTACACCCATTTATCGACGAAAGCGGGCTTCTACGCGTCGGCGGAAGGCTAGAAAATCTCAGACAGCTAGGACGTGAAGCATCCATTCCTGCTTCCAAGTCGACACCGTTTCACCGAGCTGGTATTTGCCGATACCCATTGGCGAGTCATGCACGCAGGAGTAACGGCGACAGTACACAACGTACGCGAATGCTTCTGGATCCCGAGAGCGCGACAAGCGGCAAAAAAAGGGAATCAACCGATGCCTGATATGCGTGCGCTTTCGCACGAGAACCACCGTGCCGCCCGTACCCGCCGCTTCCAGGTTGCCGTGTCGAAAAGACGAAACCTTTCGACACTACAGGAATTGATTTCGACGGACCATTGTATGCGAAGTCATCCGAGAGCTCCGATTCCATAATGTATATCGTTCTTTTCACGTGTTCAGTGACAAGAGCCTTGCACTTGGAACTGGTCTCTGATATATCGTCACCTGCTTTCATGTTGGCATTCCGCCGTTTTAGTGCAAGAAAGGGACTGCCAAGTACCATTCATTCCGACAGTGCCCTTACCTTCAAGAGGACGTCTCGGGAGCTACAAAAAATATGGAAGGTTATTCGAAAAGACGACTTCCAGGCTTATATTGCAAGCCAAAGGATACAGTGGAAGTTCATAGTCGGAGCGGCCCAATGGTGGGCAGGCTGGTGGGAACAATTGGTCGGGACTGTGAAGACGGCACTCCGAAAAGTTTTAGGCCGAAGCTGTCTGTGCGCAGAACTATCAGCCATCTTGACTGAGGTTGAAGCGGTGCTCAATTCGCGGCCACTAACGTATTGTCGTGATCAGGCCAGCGAACCTTCAGCCCTCACGCCAGCGCATTTCCTAGTCGGCCAGCAACTGACGACGTTTACCAGAAGGAAAGACATTGTCAAAACAAGTAACAAGCCACGGGGCCAAAGACTACCAGCGCCGTTTTCAACATCGACAAAAAATGGTGGAAGACTTCTGGAAGCGATGGAAACTTGAATATTTGCTGCAACTTTCATCGCTCACCCGCGCACCACTCAAGAAACTTAAAGGTCGACGGCATCGTGATTGTGGACATTCCTAACACACCCAAGTTATTCTGGCCACTAGCCAGGGTTCAAGAGTGTACCCAGAAAACGACGGAGTGGTGCGCGCCTGTTTAGTGCGATTACAGGGAGGCAAAGTAGTCAAGAGGCCAGTGCAGAAGCGACAGAGTCTAGAGCTAGATGTCACCACATTTGAGGCCCCGGAGGATGTCGGAGATCAGCAGACGACAAAGAAGAGGAATTGATAGTGGGCTGCTGTCACCGCAGATAGCGGCAAGAAGTCCCTGCACTACTATCATCATGTAGTTTTTTGTGTTCGATTGTCGCCATTAAAGGCATTTCGTTGCAGTCTCATGGATCCGTCTTTCTGGCGGCGCTACGAATAGAAGGCCGACGTTCCGCAACCAAGGGTCACGTGATGAAGCTTTCGTAAGGCGGGGGATCCGGAGAGTGCACTGAAAAGAAGGTCACACGATGAAGCTTATGATAGCCGGGCGATTCAGTTAGTATACGCTGAAAGAGGGTCACATGATGAAGCTTTCGTAAGGCGGGGGATCCGGAGAGTGCACTCAAAGGAAGGTCACGCGATGAAGCTTAGGATAGGCGGGCGATTCATTTAGTATACGCTGAAAGAGGGTCCCATGATGAAGCTTTCGTAAGGCGGGTGATCCGAAGAGTGCACTGAAAGGAAGGCCACGCGATAAAGCTTATATAAAGAGGTTTATTAGCGGCGACGATACTCGGCGATACAGCGACAGTCAAGGCGGGGCCGACTCTCAGCGCGAGCTGCGTTCACTTCTAAAAGAACCGAAGAGGGCGACCCACTAGAAGGTGCTCGAGAGGACGACCCATTACCAAGTTCGAACGCTTCGCTACAATTACCTCGGGTACGAAAAGGGAGCAGCCTGGCCACCTAGCAACTTGTCACTATGAGGGGGTCGTTGTAGGGCTGCAGGCGCTCCACGTTGAAAATGTCGCGCCCTCGACGGCGCATGTCCGAAGATGGTTCCATGGGTTCAATCAGGTAGTTGACCGGGTATATGCGTTCGACGACACGGTAGGGGCCTTCGTATTTGGGCAGTAGTTTGGAAGGGAGGCCAGTTGCAGTGGTAGGGACAGAGAGCCAAACTAGCGCTCCAGGGAGGATCGTGGGCGCAGAAGGGGTGGTGTCACCGCGAATGCTCTTCTGCCGCTCATGGTTATGCGTACAGAAGGTCTTGGAGAGCTCACGACACTCCTAGCAAGTCTGGCTGTGGCAGAAATAGGCGCACATTCAGAGCGATCCGGCTTTTAGGGAAGGATTGTGTCGATCGTGTGCGACGGGTGCCTGCCATACAATAAGAAAAAGGGAGAGAAGCCAGTAATGCTCTGAGGGGCGGTATTGTTGGCGTACATGACAAAGGGCAGAATGGCATCCCAATTTCTGTGGTCGGCGGCGACGTACATAGAGAGCATGTCGCTGAGCGCGCGGTTAAAGCGTTCGGGGAGGCGATTCGTCTGCGGGTGGCAAACAGTAGTTTTGCGGTGAAGAACGTTGCACTCTTTGAGAATGACTTCGACGACTTCCGACAAGAAGACATAGCCTCGATTACTGAGCAGCTCCTGCGGTGGACCGTGACGCAGCATGAATCGGTGGAGCAAGAAGGAGGCCACATGGTGCGCTGTAGCCGCAGGGAGGGCGGCCGTTTCAGTGTATCGCGTGGAAGTGGCCCGTACAAATCGACGCCAACGCGCCCAAACGGTCGGTCAGGGCGCAGACCTGCCGCCGACAGGTGCGTTGAAGTTTTGCGGCGGTGACAATCGCTGCAGGAGCGAACGAACTTCTGCACGTAGCGGTACATTCCTCGCCAAAAGTAACGTTGGCGAATGCGGCGGTAGGTATTCGATACCCCAGAGTGTGCACACTGCGGATCAGAGTGGAACGACTCGCATATGTGAGAACGCAGACTGCGGGGTATCACTAGTAGCCACTGGCGATCGTCGCCTTCGTAATTGCGTCGGTGGAGGAGGTCGTCGCGAACAGCGAAATGGTGGGCTTGACGACGCAATGCGCAAGAGGATGGTGTGGCCGATGGATCAATCAGCAAGTCTATCAGTGAGGCAATTCATTGACCCTTGCGCTGTTCGGTAGCGATGGTGTGAATGTCGAGGTAAGAAACGGTAAGGTGAGACACTGAGCTGTGGGCATTGTCGTCAGGCAAGGGAGAGCGCGACAGGGCGTCGGCGTCAGCATGCTGGCGTCCGTTGCGGTACAGCACGCGGATGTCGTAGTCTTGCAGGCGAAGTGCCCACCGGGCGAGACGGCCTGAGGAATCCTTCAAGGACGACAACCAGCACAGTGCATGATGGTCGGTGACGACATCAAATGGGCGACCATACAAATAAGGTCGGAACTTCGTAAGGGCCCAGATGATTGCCAGGCATTCTTTCTCCGTAACGGTATAGTTGGTCTCAGCTTTAGTAAGCGTACGACTTGCATATGCCACGACGTATTCCGGGAACCCAGGTTTGCGCTGCGCAAGGACAGCGCCGAGGCCAACACTGCTGGCGTCCGTGTGTACCTCTGTAGGGGCCGTAGCATCGTAGTGGCGTAGTATCGGAGGAGACGTCAATAAACTACGGAGCTTTGCGAAAGCGTCATCGCACTGTGACGACCATGAATTGAGGGGCCCGATGCTGCCAAGGAGCTTCGTCAGCGGCGATATGATAGTCGCGACGTTGCGGATGAAGCGCGGAAAGTAGGAGCATAGTCCTACGAAACTGCGCAGTTCTTTGACCGATGTAGGTTTGGGGAACTCTGACACGGCCCGAATCTTGGCTGGATCGGGGAGAATTCCGTCCTTGGACACGACGTAGCCCAGTATTGTCAGCTGCCGTGCGGCAAATCGGCATTTCTGTAGATTCAGTTGTAGTCCGGCGTCTCTCAAACGCGTCAACACATGCCGTAGGCGTTGAAGATGAGTGGAGAAGTCCGCGGCGAAAAGGACCACGTCGTCGAGGTAACACAGGCACGTGTGCCATTTCAACTTGCGCAGAATGGTATCCATCATGCGCTCATGGGTCGCGGGCGCATTACACAGCCCAAACGGCACGCCGTTGAATTCGTACAACTCATCCGGCGTGACAAAAACTGTCTTCGGTCGAGCTTCATCAGACATGGGGACTTGCCAGTACGCTGAGCGCAAATCGAGCGATGAAAAGAATTCTGCTCCGTGCAGGCTGTCAATGGCGTCGTCTATTCGAGGTAGGGGATAAACGTCCTTACGGGTGATCTTATTTAGTCGTCGGTAGTCCACACTGTTAAAAATTTTGCCCCTTGTTTACGTAAAAAGCTGAAGGTAAAAAGTTGCCGATCACTTTTCCGATTCCCAAATAGGGCGATTTCCGCAAACGGAGTCTCCCTAGAAATGTTGTACGTATTGTCTCCTAGACACATTGTACGTAATGTCTTTTTAGGAATGTTGTACGTATTGTCATTGTCTACTAGAAACATTGTACGCAATGTCCTCTTAGGAATGTCGTACGTTATGTCTCGAAGAAACGTACGTTGTACGTGATGTCACCTTAGGATTGTCATACGTAATGTGTCCTGGAAATATACGTAATGTCTCTGAAAATGTTGCATGTAATGACTTGGAAATTTCGCACTACTGAGGAATATGAAATGTGCCAAATAGCGCACTTTGTTGCTTTACAGTCACCAAAATGCACAACTTGACACCACACTGTACCTAAAAAGTTGTAATAATGGGTGCCGTGTGGTGAAGAAAGTTTCGGTGCTTTACGTGCATTTACCGCAATGGTTATCAACTGATGCAAGTGGCAGCTGCTACTTTGCTGCGATGAAGTTGTTAGAGAAAGGAAAAACGCATTATGCAGTGATGGAGACGAAAATTTCCACTGGATGTTGAACACAACAGTAACAAAGAGATGCATGTACATATTGCCCCTGTTGAAACAAATGCCAGGCTACAAGTGTGCTACTTCACTGAAAATTGAAGTGTTCTGGCACCACATACAAATTAATCGTACATAGTTTGGCTGTTTGAAGTCTAGGGTCTGACAACAGCTCGCCTGGTCGGGATGAAACTTTGGTGAAAACGTTGTTGGACGCCAATCACAAAAAGTCTGGCAATCCCAAGAACAGATATTGCTGTTCAACTTGAACAAGTAATTTGGCAGGGCAAATATAATGGCACTTGTAGCCTAATATATGTTACAATAGGGGCAACATGTGCATGCATGTCTTTCTCATGACTGCTGCATATACATCCTGTGGAAATTTTTTGTCATTATTACTGCTTAACCTGTGTATCCTCTCTATAACAACTTCTTCGCAGCAAAGTGGAAGCTGCCACTGGCATCAGTCAATAATCACTGCGGTAGCTGCATATAAAGCACCATAATTTTCTTCACCACAGAACACCCATTATTACAACTTTTTAAGTACAGTGTGGGGTCAACTTCTGTGCATTGGTGACTGGAAAGCAACAAAATGCACTATTTGGAACATATATTTCTCAGCAAATGCAGAATTCAGTGTTTCCCACAAAGTGTGGGACAGCACATAGCTGTGGCAGGAAGCATGCGTACATACTACTTCTTGCCAAGTAAACAGTGAACATCCACCTGCTCTGAACGCATAAAGATGGGGTTTATTCTGCCAAACTGTACGAGTATACTGTTCGCATTCCGGCTCATCTGAAAAGAGAAGAAAAAAAACACATGAGGACACTTGAACCAAAAAAGAAGGCAATCTGTGCCGAAACTGAATTTTGCATCTACCTTGCAAAAACAAATGAGCCACACAGCAGCAGGTTTTTAATTTTGATGCATCCACAGCCCGCCCAAACTCATAAAAAAAGAAAAGGGCATGTGTACCCTAAACCCCTGCATGATTGAATAAATGTTGTGTTCACAGTAAAAAATCCAAATAACTTCTGTGCAGACGACATTAAAGACATGAGGGGAGACGTTAAGTTCAGTTGAAATGCTGGATTACCTTGTTGAGATAAGACATGTGTAACTGTTCAAGCAAAGGGCGCTCTTGAAAGCAAGAAAACAAAGCAAAAGTGAAAATCAGATTTTCCGCACTAGCTGTCGGACACGTGCAATGGCCGTGAACAGATTCGAACTGAGGCCGGCTGTGAAGGAGTGTCGGTTTTTGTCAAAAATGCCAAATTAAAAGAGCTAAAGAGGAGATAAAAACACGTTTTGTGATATTTAGCCTTTCTGCGTAAAACGAGGCACATGCAACATGAAATAAGCAAATCAATCAGTTACCGCTCTCACATCACGCCAAGTAGTTTCAGGTGGACAGTGTTGCGAATTGTCCTATTGTCCTTGGCTGTGGTGTTTTCACAAGTTAACTCGAAATGTAAAATGAGTGAGTGTCATAGGCAGCATCAACAGCCCAAGGCATTCGCTCAAAGGCAGGCACATCGATGCTGCCCAACTTTCTCTCACAGCTTAATGTGTTACACAATATTAAACACTTTCCATTTGGAGTTCATAAGTAACGCACGTCCCTGCTCGTCGGGATCCAGAAACTCAACACCTGACAATGGAATCAAGGTCGCAGATGCTCCTGTTTATCATAATGGGGACGTAGCTTTGCTCTCTACTTGCTTATTCCTTGCATTGTTGCAGTATGCAGCAAAGCTAGCTACACAACCTCTCAGGAGCATTTTGCATTTTGTGGCACTGACGTTGACATTCTGTCCTGCTTCCAAGCAACAGTTTGTCTCATTCAGAGTAACTTGATCAAACCGAGCACTCGATCGAAACGACCGCTAACAAATAAACTACACCTCCAGCTTGTTCTCGCTCTCGGCTTTTTTCTGTTCCTGGCGACCCCGAGCTCGGATGCTTAGTAATGCAGCAAACGTGGCAAAGCACCTAGCACCGAGAATGAGGCAGCCTCTTACACTGCGGAAAGTATGCTGTTGCAGCAATGAGAGAAATTAATGAAGAGTGATTTGGTCAACTTAAGCAATTTTCTTTGCTAATACTGTCTGCCCTCTTGTATATTGTCTGGTTACATAGCCACAGCAAATAGCACCCTGATGTCAATATGACAACCTGCAGTCTGCTGACATACACAGAGTCATTGATGAAAGAGGGTATGCGAGAGTGTGGCCGACGCTCAGTGACAGCTGACTAGAATGCACAGTTTGCTGCATGAGAAAGCACATCTGCTCAAGCTGTCGGCTACTGGGGGTCAAAATAAGCAGGCATGGCCAGGAGGCGAATGCATGCCAGACCACCGCCTACAGCTGGTAGAACAGTCTCTAGCTAACATAGGGCTCTTATGTTCCTTTTCACAAAGCAAAGCATCCCCTCATTATGAACAATAGACGGGGTGGCACTGGTGCCCCTTGTTTATACAAAGAGATACGAGGAAGCATGCAAGCGAAAAAGAATTAGGAATAAGGAATGTAAATTTGACAACACAATTCTGCAAATATTGTTAGTATATCTGAAAATTGCTTTCACTTATCATAAAGGTTGTCTTGTTCTGTGTGAAAACAAGTGCTTCAACATTCCTTCAATAAAAATGTTTATGATGGATCTCCTCAGACTGACCATTTCAGGCTTGTTAACCTATATATTCAGCACACCTTATTGAATATCAGGCCCTACACACGCAACCAAAATATAGCAGGGATTACAAGCTCATCAGCAAGTAACACCAGCAAAAAAGTTAACTTACATCTTCAGTGATTCAGTGCAATCGCTGTATCAGTTTCATTATCTTGCTGTCTGCAGCTGTCCTTGACTTGCGTCCATTTCCACATTTGCTGCCTCGCATCGGGTTGATATTGAACATCTCCCTGGAAGGCACAAAAATATGTCGTCTGGATATTGTTTGTTCCATAATACAATTATGAAGTCATTATCACATTTGTTCCTGCTTTCGAAACATCACAAGGATGTTTTATTTATAAGGAACTTTTAATCCTCTTAAGCTGTGATTAATACAGAGCCAATTGCCATGTGGCTTCAATGTTTTTTGGTTGACCCACCAGAATTCTTGAATAAAGTAAAAGTAAACAATATGAATATTACGTCAAGGAATTCACCACGCAATTTTAAAATACAACAGTTCACTTGTGTGTACCTTTAACCTAGCTCTCATGTCTGTAGCTTTTCCAACATTTACCCTTTGCAGTTGTCGTCACTGCCATCAGCATGCACAGTGTGGTAACATATAAACATGAAAATTCAAAGATAGCACAAAGTTTATTTCACATCAGGATTAGTAAATGCAGTCACGAGAGATATTTTTCTCTTTTAGTAATCTTGCAATTTTAATACTATTCAATGAATTGCCCTTGATATCACAGTACTGAACACTGTTCATTTCCAGGCATTGATCTATCCATCTCATGCCTTTGTCTTACATGAACATAATATTTCTATGTCCCTTGTCTTGCTCTAAACAATTACATGTTACTTAATGTGCAACATAATCCGTTCATTCATGCCTGTGCAGAGACATATACGATGTTCACATATGTACAAACATCTAACTGCCATGTGGGCATAAGTCAGAATGCACTTTACATTCTGTGGTACCTTTGAAGTACTTCTGAAACCAAATGACTCATTAAAATGTGACTGAAAAACAAAAAGGAAAGCACAGAACAAATGTCCAAGTAAAACAAGAAATGTAGTGTCATGCTAACCCTAGCTATGATACAAAATGAAGGCCTGAATGCTGTCATTACACAGTAACACTCAGGCTTCTAGGAATAATGTTTTGCAGTATGCTAATGAAGACAATGGTGCTTAATGAATGCAAACCCTGGTTTCCCTGACATCTTAAAAAAGCACACAAAATCATTTGTCAAATCTGAAGCACTACTTATGTGAGGCCCTTCAAAATAAAATTGACACCTCAGAGCAGAGAAAACTGAAGATGATCTCTTTTGCATTCACCCTTGACACTTCTACGTCTTGCATATGCAGAAAAGATCACACAGTGCATAGAGGCCCTTGGCAATAAGATCTGATGATACGGAGTATTTATGTTTCACTGAATCTTATCACTAATGTTAGCTTTTCAATTAATGTAGTTCATAATTACAACTAAAGTGAGGCTTTACTTGGCCACCTACAAAGCAAAGGACTCTCCAGAAAATTAACCTTTAACCCTTTGACACGCTATGTACACAATTGTGTGCACCACTTATTTTTGCCATTGGTAACGACTAGGACTAATAGAGAGCAAGATACCTTAGAAGTAAGCAGCGCGAAAAGCAAGACAACGCACACAGGGAGGAATGACAAGAAGCGCTGATCAAGATACGTTGAACAAGATACGTTGAGCTTTGGATCAAATGAACCTGCTGCATAATAAATTTGTGTTCATTTAACTTCATTTTGCAGTGTACTGTTGTATTATCAGTTTGCTGAAGGCACTACACTGTTCAACGAGTCGTTCGAAGTGCTCCTTCCTGCGAGCCATGCCAAAAGTATAATTTTTCTTCACTCCAAATGAACATACACAAAAACAAATTTGCACTATTTTTGGCGTAAGATTTCATTCTATTAATGTAAGAACGTAGCATGAATGACTTTACAATAAACAGATATTTATTACAATTGAATTATAATTACTATAACACACATAAATTAATGCATTATGACATTATTTTTGTTGCAATAGAATATCGAGTGCCTTGAAATGATGTATCAATTTGACGCATTTACAGACAGTTTTTCATTGGTGGCGTCTGAAAGGTTTAGAGAACATGGAAATATTTCACCCTGTTTCTGTACAACACAACAATACGAATAGAACCAATGCAGTGATAAAGTTGGCTAATGAACAAAAGTTATTTGCAGTCAAAATGTTATGAACAGCACATATTTAAGACTTGGCAACTACTGAAGCTTGCAATTATGCACTACCAAGAACAAAAATCCACAGAAGTTCACATGCCCTTTTGCTTTAAACACTGTGCTTCACAGAAGGAGGGAGCTTGCATTATGTATAGTTCAGTAGAAAAGTTTTTGAAGTGCTTTATAAAGAATAGAACTGCACGCTGAAAAGAAGTTAGTTGGACGGCTTGATGGGAAAAAACATTTTAACTTGTTTCATTCGTTCTGAGCATCTTACTTCACCAAGGAAGGTGTGAAAAATATGATAAAAAAGTAAGCGAAAACGGCATCTCAATGACAGACAGTGACACAAGAAATCAGATTCTATTGAGACATTTTTTGCCCATCTTTGAGTGCCTGTTCCTCATGAAAGTGAGGTCGGCTGCAGCCATTAGCGAGACATAGCTTCAGGTATGCTTTTTCCCATTTCTCTTTACTAATGCAGCTATTGATATCATATATCCTTAGAAAAAATTGAAATGCACTATCAGCAACGTTGCTGTGTTCACGAGCTCATCAGAAGAGAAGCTGGTGTCATTCAAAGATGACAAGAGAGTGACAGGAATGGTTCAAGTGATCACAGGAGCAACTTGTAAGCAGCACAAAGCATGTGACTGGAAGTCTGAGATTTCCATTGTAGAGGCTGTAACGAAGCATAAAAGCCTTGGCTCTTTATTTGAGCTTAAGGTATCAATGGTGAGTGTCCTTCAGACGATATATTTTTGGGTACATGTCACATCACGCTGATCCAACTGTGACCCAGAACAGCAGGGTGAAGTGTGCCCAACTGCACGACTGTTTGCAAAGAGCTGTGAAGGTGCAAGCTATGCTGCAGGCAAGTTGCAACATTGTGTGTTTGAACAATATCACAAGCACTTGCTATTACATACTCTTTCCTGTCTTGGTGTTCCTCACATATAGTGTCATAAGTTTCTCAGTTGGATGAGTAAAATAGCGCACACTTAGACAGGGACAGAGTAAGCAACATGACACAAGCGCTAACAACAATTGTTTATTTGAAATAGCAGAGGAAGTCTTATGTAAAAAACAGGTGAAGTGAGTGCACGTGTCACGCAGGCATGACTGCAAGCCATCTGAAATCGGTACAAAGGAATACAAGTTCCTTTTCGGGCAAACTAATATAAGGCGTTCTAACACATCGTGTGCCTAACCACTGAGTCATTTCGGCTTCAATCATCTCACAGACTAACTTTTTACTTTTGACAATCACATGAACTTTATCGAATTCCTGCTGACATCCACATGTCGCACTGCATAGCTAGAAGACCGTCTTTGTGCTTTTCTTGATTGCCACGGTGCTCTCTGAAATTATCATTAAGGTAGAATATCTCACTTGAAAAGGATCATTACACTGCAGCAGATTTAGTTTTTCTAGCAAGGAGCTAGAAATAGATTTTTGCTATGCTGCTTTCTCAGATATATTAACACGCAGAGGGCATTCACTTTTGTGTTTTTGCGCTGAAGAACAGGTCGCTTACTGGAAGCTGGTTATCCGAGAATCAACAGGTAGCAGTGGTCGAAATTTTACTTCACGAATTATCTGCCCGCACCATCGAGTGCATTGTTGTGTAGCGCTTTACATGCATGATATTGTGCATAATCTCAAGAAGATTGCTGGTCGCGTTGATGTATCTGTTGTGTTTAGTGCCCCTCAAAAACCTTTCAGCCTTTGCAATAGTAGTGTTCCTAGGAAGGAGCTACTAGCGACATGCTCAAAGAAACATAGATGTACGTTTGTTAGATGCATTGATCATGCTGCGTATCGGATCCCACTGCATTACGGAAAGTTCTACATTAGCCAGTCCGCTAGATGCCTCAACGATCGTTTGAGAGAACACCGTTGCAATGTACAAAAGCACAAAAACGGTCACCTAGCTATGCAACTGTAGCACGTGTGAATGTCAGCCTGAATTTGATGGAGTTGACGTGATTGTGAACAGTAAAGAAAATGCAGTCCGTGAGATAATAGAAGCCAAAATGATTGAGAAGTTAGGCACACGGTGTGTTAGCATGCCTTTTGTTAGCTTGCCCGTAAAGGACTACCGATCCTTTGTGCCGATTTCAGATCGTTTGCAGTCATGCCTGTGTGACTTGCACACTCACCTGACACATTTCTGTACACAAGTCTTTCTCTGCTATTTCAAATATTCATCTGTTGATAGCGCTTGTGTCATGCTGCTTACTCTAAGTGTGCGCTATTTTACTCGCATTAGTACCAACAAGCCCAAGCTACTCTTCTCGAACTGCCCATTTGTAGAGAAGGAAACCAATGCCTACCACTTAATATGGGCTTGTCCAGACCAGAGGAAGAATGCTCCCATCTTTCACAGCAAGCTGTCCCCTGCTTCAGTTCCTTGAACAGTCAGTCGTCTATGCTGGGTACATGCATTACAGATGCCACAAAACATTCCACAACCTGCACACAATAGAGGCCTTACAGTACACAAGTAGTACATATAAAACATGATGGCTTAACACAAGTATCTGTTGATACACCAAAACTGTCCATGAATGATGAGCTTAGGATGCATTAAAGGGGCCCTGCAACACCTTTCTTAGTTATATTGGAATAGTCTCATTATTGACGTATGACTCTTCACGAGTCATATGCCGCAAAAATTTTTCGAATCCGTCAAGTCTAAGTGGTGTTACCAAATTATAGAAATCACGTTCCGCAGCTTTCTCCCTCAACTCAAAGCCGCCAGCGCGCGGAAAGCTAAGCAGGAGCGGAGGGAGGGAGCGAGGAGGTGCGAGGCCGCCCAGGCCGGCGGAATTTTTTTTCTTGGGCGAAACCACGTGGTCTGTGGCGCCACTTCCGGTCGGCTTGCGTGGTTCTCGTCGAGCGGAGCTATCGCCCTATCGCACCGTGTATCGCGCGTGCTTGAAAACTGCGAGTCGGTTATCATCGCTCTACCAACCATGGACGCAAACCTACGTGCGCGTTTGCAACGAATGACAGCCGAGATGGGTTTCGACCCATACTCCGATACACCGCCTCGTAAGACGGCACTGGCAGACGACGACTCCGAACCGCCGCCGTCACCGGACGCGGAATCGACGGTATGCAATGGTAAGTGTGATAGCTGCTCGTTCTCTTGATGGATACGCGTACTGGCCATCACGATCAAAGTCATAGTCTCAATTTGAAGTTGAACGGCAGCTGAAATGACACTGCCGACCTAGTGCTTGACGGAAAGATTCCTGTCAATCGCGGCTCGGCAACATAGAATGATACGCGCAGTCGAGCCCGGCCGTGAATCATAGAATGTAGTGCGAACGATGCAACGAGTGCTGCAGCAGCCATCGGGAGAAACCATAAATATTTAGAACTGTCGGAGTGTCGTGGTAAGCCACATCGTCGCGCTGCACTTACATAAGTGTGAAAATATAGGCCGTGCGCGTCTCCCTTTCGTGTTGATTAATATGTGTTACGTTTGGTACCGAGCTGTTGTTTGGTCGCCGGAAGAGATATGTTCCCGTACACATTTGTTTTTTCCTGCAGGTGCCTTTGTGGGCTTTGTGTGCGCAGCGCAAGAGCTGTGGAAAATGTGTGCTGTCGAGTGATTGCGCAAGTCGTTGCTAAAGGCACCGACGATTGCATAACACGGCACGCACATTTCCACAGCCTGTGTCTAAATCCCGCCGTGCTAGAAGCCATGTATGGGAACTTGAGGACCATGGCGTACCTACTCCATCCGACCTGACAAGTAATTAGGTTGCTTTCCCATTTTCCCGAAAAAAAAGGGGTGTATGGGGGGAGGAGGTAGTGTGCCAGTCTAATTGTGCATTGTGGCTAAGGCATAGGAGGCGCACGGCGGAGGGGGTGGGGGGGAGGGGAGGTAAGCCGCCCCCTAAACTACCAAGTTGGGTGTGCAAAATCTGCCCAATACTCAGTCGCACTTGTCCAGTCATTGTTTTAAGTGCAGGGTTATGGCCACGCAGGTTTTGATGATACTGGCGGCCGAAGGCCCCTGATGTTGCATTCCAAGAGCTGTTTACTTCCAATCTTTACTCCCGGAAAGTCGGAAACCATAAGTAAGACATTGTGGGAACCACGTCATCGCATCATATTCATTTTTTTCATTCAGTGTAAAGCATGTCTTTTGGACTTGGCCAACCGAGGTAGGGGGCTTTGACCCCCATGCCCCCTAATGGGCCGTGTTGCACGCCTATGGCTGTAGGAGCCAGGTCCAAGGGTTGGTGTGATTTTCTCGTAACTGGTGTCACGGACATCAGCGAAATAGCGTTGACATTTGCATCATAAAAATATGTCTTTGTGCAGGAAGTACCGCTTCACGGCTTATCGTTTATTTACACGCTGGTGCTGGGGCCGACTGGGACGACGAAACCGTGTGGTGCTGCCAGCATGTGTTGTAGGCCGTATCCGCAATGAATTTCCATCGGCCACCTATGTCGGCTTTCACTATCCAGCACTTTGATGAAAAGGTGAATCGATGGCATTGGTAAGCAGAGAGAACTGTTCACACATTCATTCACCGCATCAATATCACATGCCTTTTATTTCACCTGCAGGGTGAAAGGGCCCTACAAAAGTGGGTAGCAAAAATACAGAGGTGGCTATGGCAATACAGAAAATACTAGATGCAATGAATATCAGTGGTTAGCAATATGCAACAGGAATTCATAAATTGACAAAAGTAGAACATGACTGGAACAGAATTCTGCAGTTCTATAGTGGGGACATAAAACTGTATTTAAATGCATCAGTGCTGTAATCAAAAGGAGATGTTCAACTCGTGGGTGGTGGAGGGTTAGAGTACAGAGAAACTTCAAAGATTCGGTGTCACAACAGGAGCACGGAATTTAGCTTGTGCCACTGCTCCCTGGCCTTCTATATGGCTAGTTATGCTCATGGTATTCCACCAACCTGCTCTTTCCTCTTGCCACCTTAGTGGACAGGGCGCTGCTTCTCGGGCCACATGTGCACATTATTCTGTCCCCTCTTGAAGAGAGCGGCCATGTGCTGTTTGTCTTTGAAGTGCCGCCGAAGGAGCGTCCTTTTCCCACATATGTCCCGATTGGGGGGTCCCTTCTTATCTCCAAACCCTTCTTCCTTTGTTACCCACTTTAAACGGGCGACACGTGCGACCATCAGAGTGCAGTTCGGCGTCGTCTTTGTCGGCTCATGGAGGGAGAGAAAACGCCGCCGACAAACGAAGAAATGCAAGGTAGCGGCAGTCTCACCCCACCAGCCCGAGCAACAGCACCGCTTTTTTACGGGGACTTACCGAGTGCTTGTGAATGTTTTAAATGAAATGTAACCACCATTCCTGCTAATTAAAGTTAGTTTTGTTTAAATGTTCACAAGTGTTCGACCGTTAACTGGCTGGATAGCGGGCGCTTTGACCCGTCAAATGCGAGCTGCGACACCAGCAAAGTAAAAAAGCGAGACAACTGCCATCAGCCGCCAACTCAACGTCCGCCGGCAATGGGATACGTCGCCACGGCAAGACCCCCGGTTTGGCCCAGACATTCACCCACTGCAAGGATTACATCGCCCAGGAGTTGAGCAGCTGAAAGCACAAGGGCAGCAACAAGGTGGGCTCGTTTCATCTTTCACGCGCAGCTTAGCACCATTTGCTTCACATACGTCCGCTTCGAGACAAAACGTGAAACACGCAAGAATGGATCGGGACAGCTGATGCACGAGTGTCGAAATGTCACATCGGAGGATGAAGCTTCCACATCAAACATTCGACCGCAAAGAACAGCAACACTTTCGATGAAGGCTAAAGAAATTTATGAAACATGCCGCGAAGAGCACTGCTGCAAACTAGACGCTGTTTGGAAGAATGTGGAGATCGCTCTTCAAAGGCTGTCATGAGCCAAGGAAAGACAGTTCACCAGTGCAGCAAAGCAGCTTCGTGCAAGTTATGAGCGCTACGAGCATGTCACCGCAAGATACACTTCCTTTCTCAACAAGGCAAACACGTCTGAAGCCAGGCAGGAATTGCAGCTCCAAAAGGCAATGATGCAGACCGTGAGGCCATTGTCAACGAAAAGTTACGTGAGGCTATGCAACAAGAACACGACAACACACAGGAAACAGCGTCGCACTTCTCTCTATCGGCCCACTCAGAGCTTACTCGCGATCACGGCGATCGGGCTCCTCCACGATTAGCCTAGTCGCTGTGCAGGCACGCGCGCAAGCCGAGGCCATCAAAGCCAGAGCTGAGTTTGGTCGTAAAGAGGCCACGATGCGCCTAGAGAAGGTAAGAATTGAGTTCGAACTTGAAGTCTTACAGCATGAGAAAGAAGCAGCTGCAGCAGACGCACAGGCAAGTGCACTCGAGGCAGCCGTAGAACAGGATGGCAGGGAGTGTGTGCGCATGCCCTACCTATAGACCAAGCACAACGGGTTTCGAGCTACATCACTGAGCAAGCAACCATACGTGATGCCGAGCTTGCGTCTCTTCGGGCGACTGTTGTGCACGCAAGAGGCCAGAGCTTGGAGCATGCCGAAGCAACAAACATCCACACAGACTTGCGTGATTATCAGCAGCCGCCTGCGTACACGCCGCCACCCAACAGTTCAAGCTCGGAGCTTGTCGGCGTCCTTAAGTTCCTGTGCCGCAAGGACCTTGTCTCTACTGGACTGACGAAGTTTGATGATCGACCTGAGAACTTTCGTGCTTGGAAGTTATCTTTCAAGGGCATCATCAGAGATGTAGATCTTTCTGCGCAGGAAGAGCTCGACCTTCTTATCAAATGGCTTGGTTCTGAATCATCACGTCAGGTTCGAAGGTTGAAATCTGTGCATGTCGATGACTTTTCGAAGGGCTTAAACGTCGTGTGGAAACGGCTTGACGACACCTTCGGACGTCCCGAGGCAATTGAAGATGCGTTGCTGAAGAGGTTGGAGGACTTTCCAAAAATACCGTACCGGGATAACGTGAAGTTGCAAGAGCTCGGCGACCTCCTGCTGGAACTCGAGGCTGCAAAGACTGATCGTACCTCGCAGGCCTTAGCTATTTGGATACTGCAAGAGGTGTAAACAAAATTGTTGAAGTTACCATCCGGGCTTCAAGAGAATTGGATGTCAGTGGAAACAAAATACAAACAACAACACACACTGCATTCCCACCTTTTGTGGTTTTCTCCAAATTTGTTCAAGATCAGGCAAGCATGAGGAATGATCCTAGTTTCATCTTGCAACCGCAAAATGTGTCGTCTTCGTTCACACAACAAAAAGAAGAAATTACGACCAAGACCCCGCGGCAAAAATCATCGTATCAGCAAGGAAAACAAATGTGGATCCCGCCTTCGAACACTTTCCAGAAACCACTCCAAAGGAGCTGCCTGTGCCGAAGAGCTTTGAAAAATGGTGCCCGCATCACAAGAGACCCCACCCCCTTGAAAGGTGTCGCGCTTTTTGAGAAATAGCATTGGAAGAGTGGATAACCTTCCTCAGAGTGCAGGGTATCTGCCTGCGATGTTGTTTATCCACAAACCACACGCAGTGGCATGCAAGGTGGTCGTGAAGTGCCATGTATGCAGCAGTGGTGACCATGCTACAGCACTTCACCCATCATCTCCGTGCTCAGAGTCGCCGAAGCCTGTTGAACGTAATGACAACTCGGCACATCACTCAGAAGAAGAGTCACATCTACGCGTACCGAGGTAGCAAATGCTAACGATAGCTACAGATCATGTGCTAAAATCTGCCTCATGGATGTGATTCATCAGTCTCAGCCTGAAATGACACCCAGAGCATACGCTATACCCGATGAGCAGAGCAACCATTCGTTAATTAGGCCAGAACTTCTCGACAAGTTCAGTGTCGAGGGGACACCCACCAGGTACGCACTACGTACTTGTTCCGGCAGCGCTGAAGTTGTTGGAAGGATCGCTCACGGCTTCTTCGTACGGAGCGTATCGGGTGATGTCAAGCTTTCCCTCCCGCCTCTTCTCGAGTGCGATGAGATTCTTGACAACAGGGAAGAAATTCCAACACCAGATGTGGCACGGAACTACCCTCATTTGTCAGCCATTGCAACTCACATTCCGCCTCTTGAGGAGGCAAGAATACTGCTTCTCCTTGGCCGAGATGTACTCAGAGTTCACAAAGTTCGCCAGACCATAAACGGGCCGCTTGACGCTCCTTACGCACAGAGGCTCGATCTCGGATGGGTCATTGTCGGAGACGTTTACGTGGGTGTACACGCAAAACAGGCACTATAAATGTGTTTAAGACACACGTTCTCAACAACGGACGACCATTTCTCTTCAGCCCATGCACAAAACATTTCATCGTGAAGGAAGCGCCGGTTCTCTGCGCTACGGATAGACATCGGGCCCCGAATGATTTCTCATCAGTAACACTATCAGATGACACCCTAGCACCTAATCTGTTCGAGACAACGCGTGAATACAATGAGCATGCCCTCTCCATAGAAGACAGGGCATTCCTCAAGATAATACATAGGGAAATAAATCTAGACAAGTCAAACAACTGGGTCGCCCCTTTGCCTTTCCGCTCGCCGAGAGGTCAGCTTCCATACAACAGAGACCAAGCTCTTTCTCGACTGTACTCGCTGCGACGCACGTTGCGAAAGAACCCGGAGACAAGAGAACGCTTCGTCAACTTCATGAAAGAGCTGTTCGTCAAGGGTCATGCAGAGGAAGCTCCACCACTTAATATGAAGAAACGCAAGAAGAAAGGATGCGCATCCACAACAACTGGAGGAATAGACACGGCCAATCTCTACAAACAACACTGGCATCAAGTGCAGAACATGGCTGATCAATTTTGGAAACGCTGGCGCACAACGCACCTCGCTACTTTGCAACAACGCTGAAAATAACAAGGAATGGCACAATCAAGACATTCTGCCGACCGATATCAGAAGTGGTGCACTTGTTTTCACCTTTATTCAACAGTGGCGTTTAACAACCGCAGACACCAGGCAGGGAGTGTTCTGTCCCCTCTTGAAGAGAGCGGCCATGTTCTGTGTGTCTTTGAAGTGCCGAAGGAGCGTCCTTTCCCACATATTCCGATTGGGGGTCCCTTCTTATCTCCAAACCCTTCTTCCTTTGTTACCCACTTTAAACGGGCGACACGTGCGACCATCAGAGTGCAATTCGGCGTTGTCTTTGTCGGCTCATGGAGAGAGAGAAAACGTCACCGACGAAAGAAGAAATGCAAGGTAGCGGCAGTCTCACCCCACCAGCCCGAGCGACAGCACCGCTTTTTTTACGGGGACTAACTGAGTGCTTGTGAATGTTTTAAGTGAAATGTAACCACCATTCCTGCTAATTAAAGTTAGCTTTGTTTAAATGTTCATAAGTGTTCGACCGTTAACTGGCTGGATAGCGGACGCTTTGACCCGTCAAATGCGAGCTGCGAGACCAGCATACACGTGTTGCTTGATTGATATGGATTGTAAAATTTTTATGCAGACAATGACTCCATTGTCTTATTGCTACATTCTTGGGTGCTCTTCTCCTTCCCCTCTCTTCAGACCGCTGCCAAGGTAAATTGCTACACTTTCCCAGCCAGCCATGATGTTCCTTTCGCTGGTACAGTGGAATATGTTTTCATTTTGTATGATGCCAACATTACCCAAATATTTAGCTAGCTTAACTGTGTGATGTTTTAGTGAACTTGGATTGTACGTTTTTTCATGCAGTACATTTTTTCCCAGTTTTTTTTTTCAAGAATGCATGAAGGAGGTTGCGCTGCAGTACGATATCAAATTTCCAATTAGATGTCTTATTTTGTACTGACATATCCAACACAGAACTAGAATGAACACAAAACGGCTATTGTAAAGGCATGAGTGGTTTGATGGTATGAGTAAATGAGGATGTGACAAGACAGACACTCTCAAGAGGTTGTCATTGGAAAGTTCACGAAAGGATTTACTCATGCATGTTCGTTTAAACAAATTGTGAGTAGTAGTTATCTGAGATAGCAGGTCTGAAGGTAAGGGTTATCACTAAAAACGGTTACACCAACCGTTCATAAACACTATTTATCAGTGAGCGGTACCGAGTGGACGTTGACGCACATGGTCAAGTTTGCGCTCGTCTGCCCAGTTTCGGTAATCTCCCTTGCCAGTCAGCCTTTGGACATGCTCATGACAGCTGAACTACAAAACAGAGATGCCATGGTGGTACAGTAATTACGGTGCTCGACTGGTAACTCAAAAGTTGTAGTTTCAACCCTGGCAGCTGCAGTCTCATTTCAATGTAGGTGAAATGCTAGCAGCCCGTGTACTTAAATTTCGGTGCACGTTAAAGAACCCCAGGTAGTAAATTTTCCAGAGCCCTCCAGCACGGCGTGCCTCATAATTATATTGTGGTTTTAGCACATAAAAGCCCTGACATTATTTATTAAGTAGTACTACAAATTTGTCCTTCTTACATTTTTAAAAGCATCCCCCCCTGCCCAATTATCATATTGGCTCAGAAACCTAAGCTGGCCAAGCAGCTCACTTGGATGCTGAGTCTGTGCTTGATCCTGTATGCATTACACTTCCCTTACAAAGAATGTCATTTTGTATTCATACCACCAAACCACTTACACTTTCACAATATGTTGTAGCTACTGGACGAGCAAACGACTATCTTGAAAAAAAAAAACAGCTAGTTCTGTGTTCGATATCGGTGCCGTTGGGTCATCAGGAGCTCTTCTTTTGAAGGCCTGTCGACATAGGCATCAGTCATGTGATGGCCTTGTGAGCTGCTCTGTTGGCTAATACTTTGTCTCACTGAGACATTGCAGCGTTCCGTGACATCCTGGAGGAGGAGTCGGACATAGGCTGCAATAAGAAAAGGGCATTGTCATGGTTAGAAAACCTGCTAGTTTTGCTCTTGTTTAGGATATTACACAGGGCATCTGAATGTGAACAGAAATTTCTACTTAGTACCAACGTGCAACCAGTGACAATTTGAAATTATAGAGAAAATACCCTAAAGAAGGAACCTGACGTCCAGTTTAATTGATCTCTCATTTTTCATCGCAACACCAGGTGCCCACCTTTATTGGGCTTTGAATGCTATTCTGGTGAAAAGGTACGACTATAACTTAGCCTGTGTTTATGAGCCATTTGCCAGCTTCCTAGTGCTTAATTTATGCTATCAGACCATTGAAAAGACTGGGCAGGGATAACGGGAGAGCAGAAAACACTTGGTACACTTCTCATTTTTGGCGAGCAGTATGGGCTATATATTTATCTTCTAATTTATTTATTTATTTACAGGATACCTGCGTTGCCTCAAAGGCGTTATTGCAGGGGAGACATCTATCTGTAGGATCATATGTTACATGTTTTATAGTGAAAAGCAACACAAATATATGAAACAAGGTTAACATCAAGAAAGAAAATGAAAGGACAATAGGTTAGCATGTTAAAAGGTAACAGAAAGTTGAGACAAAAAATCTAGCACAATTATACATTATTGTAAACACAATCGGGAATAAAAATTATGATTATCAGGTACAGAAACGTACTATTCCGGTAACAGGTTCCAATCTCGTACAGTTTGTGGAAAAAAAAGACCTGGAAAAATGATTTGTGTTGCAACTTTATGCGTGTACTTTCTTGGAGTGGTCGTGCCTAGTTGAGACGTAGGATGTTGGTGACAATAATAGATGTTGGTGACATTAGTCAACATTCCCAGGATTTGGGGACATTTTTGCGTGGCGCCATCTCTTGGCGGTAGCAATGGCATCCTGCCATAACTGAATGGGAAATGGGCAAAAAAAGAAAAATCATATCTCTTTAAAAAAGCAAGCAATCAAAAACGACTCGAGGTTTTAGTAGAGACCTACTGGAACGTTTTGGTAAAATTGCAGTAGTTGTACTGCAAAGCGTGTGGATTCCCAGGAGAATTGAACACTGCCCATTATAACACATGGGGCCCTATTGTCAAATTTTAAACACTCCGGAAAGCCACGCGGTTTGTGATGTGACACTGTAATTATAACAAAATGTTCAAATAAGTCTCTGCAGTATAGAACTGGTAGTCGTTTTTACAACAAATTTTTTTCGTGAGATTATTTCCCATTCAGTTACGGCAGGCCGTCACAGTCACGGACGAGAAAAGGTGGTACGTGCATATGTCCCCAAATCCTGTTCATGCTAGAAAAGAACTTAATACCATGCGTACCAAAGGTGGGTGCGTTTTGACTGGAAAAGCAGCGAAGTGACCCTTCCTTGCCTTCGACATTTTCACTTTCCACCTTTTTGTCTCCTCGTGTTCTTGCTTGCTCCCTTGAGGCATTTTCATTAAAATGGAGTACAGCCAGCTGTGTCCTTGAAAATGGGATGTGCATTGAAAACATTTTTTTAGCTGCACTTGGGTTGATTGATTCACTGTTGATGGTTGCAGTGGGTGATCAATATGTACATACATTTTGCATTATCATAATAAAGGGCAATTGTGGTCCTTTTAGTACTTCACAACTTTGCAACATCATGCATTCTTCATGCATGCGCTGAAATAACAGTGATACGCATGCAAATTGAACATCACATCATTACCAATGACAGGCCTAAAAGGTCAGTGACAAGAGAGTTCTGGAGATGAAAAAAAACCATTGGCATGTGATCATTTCACATTTACTTGTTGGATAGGCAAGAAGCTAAATTTGATAGTGTTCTTGAAACCCAGAGTGCCTGAGCAATGTGGTTGTTAAAACGAATTGACGCTGTGTGTTCGATGCATCAGGACAGAGGAGAAAGGGGCAGTGCATATACTCTCATATCGGTCGTGCAGACGTACAATTAAAAAAAAAAACATTGTGTCTTTTGATGACAATTTATTACTAATTTGAAGATATGCAATTAATTAGTAACGTATCTAAAGTAGATTGTGCTCACTAGTTACATGGACGAATGTCGTTAGTGCAGCTGAAAGATGGCTGCAAAATTTATTTAGCAAAATAACTCGTGCATTTCACAATTTGCCTACACTTATTAAACTCGTACATGCCAAAAGATATTGCATTAATTTTTGCAGCTGACCGTGCTTGCATTCCGTCTTCAGAATATGCCACCGATTTCGGAGCAAACCGATGAGGATGTTGTTAAAGGACTCCAGCGATGACGTTTGGGCTCTGGGAGACAAGTGGCGAAGGTCAGCCAGAAGCCTAGGGTTCTCCAGGATGCCCCGCAATTTCCTGAAGGCCTGCGAGTCTTTTAACATGAAAGCAGTACAACCGTGGTAAGTGTGCAACGCACTGTGTAAGAGAGCTCACAAATATTTAAAAGGATAAACATTACTGCCCGTGCTCAAAGCACAATATAAATTTTTTGTTAGTCTATGGAAAAATGTTCCATTGAGTTTGCTGCACCAACAGCTTGTGTTGTACAAGTAGTTGCACCATACAACTGTTAGCTAAGGATCTTCGTGGCTCCTTTCACCGTAATAACAATATGCGACTAAAGCTGGAGTTTTAACATCAATTTCGCTTTGCAGTTCAGCTCTGGAGATTTGCTGGTTACAAGTGGCAGGATAGAATGCAAAAAAATGAGTAAACAGTGCAATATGAAGAAGTGGTTATATATAAAAGGACACACCTCTTGACATCCAGTCTCTGTCTTCAAGTGGTCCGTGGAGACATTCTGTATAGGGGCCTTCATGGCCATGGTGAATGTTGCAGATGTGGTTCAACAAGCTCCTCCACATGCTCAGTGTGAGCTCTTCATCACCCTGGCCCTTGCAGCTACCCAATACAGATGATTGGATGCTCTGAATCCAGGGCTTTATGGACTCGCATCCTTTACTTTTCGCTGCCGCTTTGAGCTTCTTTTTCACTCCTAAAAGAGGTTTAATCATTGTAATACATTCAGGTAAATGAACGCTAAAGGCAGTGTGAGCTATGGCATTACTGGACACTCTTACCAAAAAGTCCTCTAGCTCTCAGTATTCTCCTTATATTGTTTAAGATTTAGGAAATATATATCACACTTGATGCTGTAAGGAGAAGGGATATGTGTTCTGAAGGAGCGTGCGGTGGGGGGCTAGTTGGTAAGACATGGTAAAAAACGTAAAATTATGCTTGGGAACAAGACACAGGAAAGAAATGGACAGGACGAGCGAGACTATAACCGATTCATTAGAGTGACACCTCTTTTTTACAACAGCACCGCGCATGCGCAACAGCATTCATAGTCGTATATTCTAAGATATTTTTCAGCAGCCAAGAAAGTCAAGTTTATTTTTGTGCTGGCCTTGTTAACACACTTATCCCCATATCTTATCGTATGCGAGGCGTCAATGATTTCACTGGCTTTTTGCCTTTTTCATGGTTGATAATCTTGCCATGCCTGAAAAGTGGCATGCTTTTTCCCTTATTTTTCGTTTCACACAATTGGCAATGTCTTAGCAAGTGCATTGCACTGTGGTAACTCAGAGTTACTGTGCTCTTGAAAGAAGATTTATTATTGCACCATTCATATGCCAAAAAAATTAAACCACGGCTGAGTGGAACCTCACACAATATCGGTTTTACAGGGTGCATACTTAGTTCTGTGAGCGATTCCACAGTCTGCTTTCTTTCAATTCGAAAATCTTTGTTGTGTTTGTTAGTGAGCAAAGATGGGACAACTTACATCGCACAGAAAAGTGATCATTTAAAATTTCATTCCCACTTTCTTAGGCTGTGCGAGTACTTGTGCACACAAGGAAGAATCTTAAACTTCCACCTCTCGCTTTCCACGAGCTCTTGTTTTTTTTGCATTGATGCTAAGGGCCCTCAACGATTCCATGACAGCCATGAGAAGAGCGAGAGGAAACATGGCAAAGCGAAGCCTGTCTAGTTGACTGATAAAACTAAACTGCACCATATACCTACGGAGTTGAGAAGGGAGGATCTCACACACAAGGATGCGACTCCTCACTTGACAAGCTTAGAGTGGCATGAAAAGGGCTGCAAAAGGGCCTGTTGCAACTTCCAAGAAAGAAGTTGCTGCATTCTCGAGCGGGGCCACTCCTTGAGACATGTTCGCCTTACCTGTTTGACCAGCAGGTCAATTAGTTTTCTACCTCATTAAAGTCTTCGAGTTCTGTACCGAAGGCGTTTGTCTCTTCAGAGCCTTTTCTGATCGAAAAACAATTGCAGCTCTAAAAACTGTAAACAGGAGCTTTCAGGTGTTCATAGGTAAAATTCAAATTGGACCTTGGACCCTGTCGACTTGAAAGACTAGAAAACTTCACTGGTAACCACTTCTAGGTTATCTCATCTGGGTTAATATTTAAAATGATAGAAAAGTAATCAACTTACCCAAACGCAAGTATAATTCGGTCATCAGTAAGGATACGTAAGAGCAACACGTCAACTTCGGCTAAACAGATCTCAGTGAGAACAGGTGCGATGCTCGAACGTATACATGTGCCACATTGTTCGACACAGACCTTTACCTGAAAGCCTACATGTGACCCATCTCTGCTAACTAACGAACAACCAAAACTAAAACATAAGAAGAAGCGAGCGAGCTCGCCGACGCGCTCCTCGCACCATCTCGCTGGTAATGAAGAAACGCTTATAAGCGCCTGCCGTCTCTGAGTCGCTAAGGGTTTGTACATAACGCTCGCCGTTAGCTACGTGGAGGATCTGCGTTTCAATGCGTAGTTCATCTAATACAGGCAATAAAGAAAAAAAAACGTTTCATTGCGTATGGCTAGCGCCACTCGCTGCGGAGCCAGAGGTCCCTGGTTCGATTCCGCTCTTCGGAAGCATTTTTCTGAATCATTTTTCTTTGGGGCTTTTATATATATATATATACATATTACATATACGGCGCATGACAGCGGCGACGGCGACGGCAAAATTCAGCCGAGACTGTCCATATAATTGCTATCGCAATAAAACAAAGCATATGCCGTGGAATCCTTCACAGAATTGAGTATGTGCCTTGTGAAATGGATGTTGTCTATGAGATTTCGCTCAGCCGCAGTTTAGCATATGTTGGGCAGCCAGGACGCTGAATTATTAAGTCTTCAAGAGCACTGTAACTCTTTCAGTCCCCACAGTGCAATGCACTTGCCTAGACATTGCCAGTTGTGTGAAATAAAAGAAAATGAAAAATGCAAGCCGCTTTTCAGGCACACCAAAATTATATCGACTGTGCAAAAGGCAAAAAGCCGCATGAAATCATGTATGTCTTGCATATAATAAGAGATGGGCCTGATAAGTGTGTTTGTTTGGCATCTTTACAGCTATCTGTACAAAAAAGAACTTGACTTTCTTGGTTGTTACAATGTTATCTTAGGATGTACGGCTATGAACGACTGTTTCGCATGCGATTTGCTGTTGTGAAAAAGAAGTGTCGCTCAAATAAATCGGTTGTTAGTTAGTCTGCACTCGTCCTTTCCACTTCTTTCCTGTGTCCTGTTCCTAGGCGTAGTTTTATGTTCTTGATCAGGATGTCAGTTTTTATGCAAAAATTTTATGGTTTTACCTCAATTCTATGCACATGCTGTCTAGGAAATGTCAGGTTTGTATGAGTCATTTTGCTTAGGCTTTCTGGTGCTGAGCATGATATCATGATGAAATATGAAAGCACACAAAAACAAGGACTGCACTCATTAGTAATGTGTGCCATCTTTACTTGAGACATCTGCTGCCTTATTCCATTATAAATGGAATAAGGCAGTAGTTGTTGGAATGAAGTATGTTAGCCCATCAGTATGCCTAATCAAGGTGCAATTGAGTTTCTGCAGCAGAGCCCACGCAACAAGAAGCCATTGCATGATATCCTCTGTGAAAAAAGTGAAACAGTCAGCGTTAAAGATTCGTTTAACCAGCAAACAAAGCCCATGTAAATATGTTGTCACCTATGAAAGAGAAAATTGGCATACAGCCATTTGTAGCACAAAGCTGCCGGGTGATCCCTACAAATTTATGAGAAAGAAAAGCTTCCGGGTTTATGAATAATTCCTCCTGTTCTGGGGTTCAAACAAAGGTCCACACCTTTAAGAACGGCAGTTGATGTACCGAATGAGAAACTGTAAGGCTTGTAGTTGGAAGCAAGATCGTGAATTGACAACTGAATAGAAAAAATCAGTTCCATGAAACCCCACACAATGTGGGAGGGGTTTCAAAGAGAAATTGCTATCCAGCAACTACAAAGCATTGCTCCCTAGTAGTGTGTGTGAATTTCCTTGAACTTCTGTGGTAGCATTTGGTGGATGCCAGTGTTGTCACCTATTTCTTGGGGTTATTCAAGAAAGCATATTTCTGCTATTTCAACAACTCAATGTGGCTGCGAATGAGGGGTCATGTTTAGTTGCAGTGGCATTAGTAAGATAGTCATGTTGTCATTGCTGTGACGCAATACATATAGACAGTTGAATATCAAAAGCCTGCACAACTGTTTCTAAGAGGAGTGTAGCCAGAAATTTTTTCGAGCGTAGGGATGGGGAGCCTATGCTTTATGTATGGTCATGCATGTGTTTTGTGTGTATTTATGCACATGAAAAATTGAAAAACTTTTAGGGGGTGGGCGAGTTGAACCCCCCTCTGGTTGTGCCAATGGTTCCTAAGGAAGAAGCGCTTTACACACCTTTATTTATGTGCCAGACATCAAAGTAATGTGGCATGCCAGGCTTCTTTATGCGGCAGTAAGTCCGGATGGCTGGGTGGCGGTCTGTTGAAAATACGTACAGAAGTGTAAAAGTTTAAAGTGAGCGATTCGTTGGCAAGTTGGTGATCCATAATGTTATTAACAGCGCAAAAAAGGACGAGGGACCAGGAAGAATCACAGACAAAGTGAACATGAATTCAGATACATAAATACTCTGAAAAAACCGTAAGGCCAAATAATACATGTGCCACACGGACAGCTTTAACTCCTTTAACTGCAGTTTACAGGATTAACCACTGTTAACCTGGATGCGTTTTGTCGTGGTTACACAGGCTCAGTTAGCTCAGTTGAGCAAGACAGTGAAACCACGAGCTGATCATATGCTCGGCAAGAAGTGTGGGTACACTTTTGGAGAGTTTTGTGGTACAACACAGCCATTCCACACCTCTGCGACTGTGTATTGAATCGTTCCACCTAACGACTACATATTCAGTGCTTGTGGCTCTATGATGTGGCTAGACATGAACAACGCGAAAAGTAATTCCCCTCAAGAAAAGTGTTGCGGTAGGGCTGCACTCTCTCGCTAAGCCCACGAGGGTGGAATAATCATTTCTGCTGGCCGTTCTACGATGAACCTTGCTTTCCACAAGTTGTGCTTGACTGTTCGCCAACTCGAGTTGCGTTCCATGAAAATCCTCAGACAATGCGAACATGCCAATTAACTTCCGGTTCATGGCTTGTGCGCAGCATGTTTGCCATCTTGTTAGCTTCTCGGTTTGTGAGAGCGCACCATACTTGCCTAGCTCGGTTTGCGACAACCATGGTTAAGATACTAACTGCGATTACGCCTGCCGTGTAACTACCCTAACTGTGGTTAGCCGTAACCTTAGTCAGCTAAACCGCGGTTAAGGCTGTCCGTGTGACAGGGGGTATAAGTGAAACAACATGGCGGTTGTGGGAACCACCAGTGCATGTTTATGGCATGTGGTTATGAAAGAAGCTAAGCAAAGTTACTATCACTGTCCAGAGAAAACTATTACTTCCTGCAGAAAATTTTAACCCACCTGTTGTTAGGGACCGCACAGTAACGCCATAATGTTCCAGCTTTTCGAGGCACCGTGCCAGGCCTTCCTTTTCCATTGCGGAGCTGCTTGGTACCGCTGATGACTGCATGAAATTAATTATAGTTACAGTGGGGTATATCTAGCTTCTTTTACTTGCTCACCTCTCCTACCCTTATTTGCTCATAATGCAGGATTTGGCCAACCTCCGTCGCCAGGACAGTATACGTGCAATACTTTGCACTGTACCCTGGCGAGTCGCACCGGCCATCTCCTGCAATCTCTACACCATCCTCAGGCAGGTCCTTCAGCAGCTGGTCTTGGCGCGTCTGGAAAAGCTGGACACAGGAGTAAATGCATTAGTGTGAGACCATGAATAATCATAGACCTCGTAGGAGATGGCATGGAAGCTACCTATACAAGTAACAGTCAATATTGTACTGCATCATCATGATTATATTTTACGTTATTTTACGTCTGACAGTTCTATCAGACTTCAGAAATTTTTAATTGCTGATGCTATAACCACACATTTTTTTTAGATTCAATTACTGAGATCTCTTGTTGTACTTATTTACAGCGCGTAATCTTTATTGTTTCCCACTTTATGGTGGAGGGTGCTTAAATGGAATGTGGTCGATGCCCACATTCCATTTGGGCAGTATTGTTATGTTTTATAAAAAGTTGGTATGTAGAAAAAACACAAGAGCAAATACAGAGAGAAATTTAAGCTGCTCTGCTTGAGGCATTTGTGATATTACAGCTTTGTAAACATTTTAATATACCAGAAGGCTGATGCACAGTTTATTTTTTGTAGAACACCTCTTCTCCTGAGGTCAAGTTCATCATTAGTGTGACATCACATATGTTTTATGGTGTACCTTGCTTCCTTAGTCTGTATAAGAGATTATGTTATTGGTTGATAACCTGTGTGTCTGCAAATTTGTCGAAATTGTGCTGTAATTAAAGTTCTTTATTACCACAGTCTGTGTCACTGCAGGACATATTTTGCTTGTGTATTTACTCATTACCTCATCTTCTGTGACATTGTGACTAGGTGAGCTAGTTGGCACATCATTTGGAAGCAAACAGCACTAGAACATGACTCAGCTTGAAAACGCAAGACTGCTTAAACAACTTTCTATGACACCTTGATTATTGCTACTGGCTTATTAACGAAAGGGCCCTATGACATGATTTTACTGCAAGCCAATTTGCTTCAATGGATTGTTTTTATGGTCTTAAAATTACTATAAAATTTATAATTGGTGTGGGTAAAATCATTCACTCTCAAAATTTCTAAGAAAAGGAGAAGAGTGACATTGCACTTGCCGTCCCTGCGGTTCACTTGCTCAGTGATGCAACACATTGAATTTTAAAGAACATTTAATGTGTGCTGTTACATCGACGTGAGCTCACTGCTTGAAACACTTTGTTTCACACATATAAGTGTTTCTGAATGCTAATCTCTCAAGGTTAAGTTAAGCTGCACGCTCAAGTTATAGTTTGGGGTAGTTGGTTCGTATTGAAGTCAAACGGAGCATCAGTCCACAGGATGGGGAAGTAAAAATGCCTCGTCGTTTTTGTTTTTCCATTTCATGGTGCCGGTATTGAAAGCATTTTATCAGATTATTAGTGATATTATAGTATTTGTCATTGTTGTGATTATTAACAGAGTGTGAGTGGTTTAAGTTTGATGGGCTATAAGAATGCACCTTTTTGATGGCTGGCAGGAAGTAGCCTCTCTGGTAGTTGAAGAAGGTCCTCTCATGGACTGTCTGCACGTTGATGGACTTCAGTGCTCGCAGAAACGTAGCCACAGTGCAGCCAGAGAACAATATGGCAGCAGCCAGTAGCACATTCCCAGCTGGCTTGTTGCCGACTAGTGGCTGGCTCTGCCATGTCTCAGTGTGGTGGGGGCAGCTACTGGTGACATGCAGCATCGACCCCACCACCTTGAATTCGTTGCGGCAACGCTTGTGGCACACTCGGCAAAAAGCAAGCAGCTCCCTCAGGTTGCTTTCAAACACGAGGAACTTGCGCTCCTCGTGTGGAGCCTCTTCTGCTTGCTCACTGCGTAGTGCAAGCACCATAACATATGAAAAGTGCAACATTGTAATCAGATATCAAAATTCTGCCTCACTGATATCGCATTTTCAAACTGTTGACATGAGGCTTCGCACAATGTTTGCTCTTCATGCCCAAAAAAGGGTAGTCTTGCAATACATTCTCTTCATGAGCCATAACAGATGAGGCAGTTTTCTATTCTGTGAAAATTATAACACAGAGCAATGCAGATGTTTTGCTTGTGATGACTGCATATAGTAGTAACTGATAATGCTGTAGTCGAAGGACTCATGGTAGCTGCTGTCGCTTGGACGTTCTGGTGCATCCTCCTCATCACAAGCATTTCTTCGTCGGATGGCACAGGTGTTGATGATGAGGAGGCCGGAAGTCAGTCGGAAGTTGGGGTGGAGGTGGCTCTGTTTGTGTTGCTTTGGCAACGTGAAGCTTGATGTCTAGGTGAGCCTGTACGCCTGTAAATAAATATTATTCTGCCTGATGGTACTGGTCACAATTATAACAATGTTCTGCCTGCCTGGGATTATCACATAATCTTGGCATGTTAGCCATAATTTGAATTTTCTGGCAGAGGGCAGCATTATTAAGCAAAATAAATGGATGCTCACCAATATCCCTTGCTGCTTCCATGCCACGTGAGCACTGTGTAGCCACAGACACTCTTGCAGGATGGTGGCAGCTGCACTGGCACACTGTGGTCTGTAAATAGGGAGCATTTGAATTTACTAAAAGGATTTACGAAAATGTGTATTTCATCTGCTCAATGAACAATACTTCAGGGCTGATATTTTCCCTGCAAATAGTGAGCTAGCAATTGGAATCAATTATCATGTGTCTGGCATACTTACAAGTAGTGCTTGCAACACCTTTGTAATGCTTAGAAAAGGGGGAACTTTCATGCATACATCCTTTTCTTTGTAATGACCACTGCTCTCTGCCACATTGTCATTATTCCTGATCTTTGGCTCAATGCAAGGCATGCCAGCTCCATGTGCTTGAGATTCCACATTGGAAAACTTGCTTAATCATGTTTTGTGCTCAGCACAAGTGATGTTATACATTCTCATATGTATAACGACCCTGAAATGCAGTGCAGTACATGAAAAAAAAAGCTTTTAGGGGGAGAGGGGGCACAGCAAAAGCTTTTTTAAATAAATAACTACACTTTCTGTTAATACTTTTGCTCTTTCTTCCGTCCTTTGTCATCACTACAATGTGAAAATGGAAGAAAGGTGCCGACAACATTTGACTCCTTTTTTGCTACCGATGAGCGACGACTGCGATGAATAACACAGAAGTATAACTTACTGGAGGAACATCCACGGAGGTGCTGCTTGATGCAGCTGATGTTGCAGCCCCCGGTGATGACTGAACATCCATGGCATGTGGCTGTAGTAAAATCAAATCCGTGTCACATCTTTATGTGACAAATGCCAAGCGTAGTCACATTATTTCAGTAACATGCAACCTCTAGGTTGATGCACACTTGACTGTTGCCCGAGGATTGTGTGAAGAAGAGATGTTTGGTAAATCAACAAGGGGTGAATGAAAGCTGCCTTCGTTTTTGTCGAAAGTAACTAGTAAAATGCCCCATAACCACATTTTTTAGGGCAGGTTGTACTGACCTCTTATGCACTCAACTCGGACGGTAGATGTCTGTACCAATCATTTTAACTTATATTTTGTGAAGCATAGTGGTGCAGTAGTTGAAAGTTCAATTATAGCAATTGCACCATGATAAACAGTGCATAGGCATACTCCATCCATAGCCAGTCCTTTTTGCAGCTGATATTTGTTAATTGACAAGGAAGTTCATAGCAACGTGTGCAATGCTTCAGAAGAGCAGCTGCCAGGTGCTACTGACACAGCTGCTTGGGTTAGCAGTGAGTGGCTTGGTGCATACTTGAAATGACATTTGCTGTGAGGTGTGACTGTTAGGAATATTATTGGCGACGCCGCCAGGTTTATCACATGTAATTGTGCAGAGGAACGCTAATTTTGAAGTGTATGTTTAACTTCTTCTTTTATGCTTGTGTGCTTTATACCCTTAGGTTTTTTCTCAATAGCTCTGTGATAATTTCTATACATATAGATCATGCAAGGAGCCATTCACTACATGAACAAATATAGTTGTGGCCACTTCTTATGCAGACACGCGCCCCAATCTAACGAATAATATGCACTTCTGGAGGTACCTAATCATTTAGGAACTTTAAAGCTTGACCACATTTATCTAAATATGAGCCTTCATTTCTCAGCCTGCCTAGGTAACCAAGTTGAATTACATCCAAGTGTACTTGCACCTCCTGTGAGTTTTAGAAATCTGCACATCCTCAACAGCTTAGGGAAAGAATCCTGCTACATATGTTCAAATGAGAGAGTTGAAGTGCAGCTGCTCTATTTACTTTGGGCAAGTTTTAAAAATCAGCACAAATACACAGTAAAGAAACAGAAGAACCGTACTAGTAATAAAGCTGAAGCAGTACAACTGTGCCATATTCCTTGGGTGAACTTCTAAGAAGGCATAACACAAAAAGATATAAATAAAAAGCAATACAGCTGCTACATTATAGTGTGATATGAGAAAAAACTGTTGCATTGAAGTCAGTATATTCATGCATCACGAACTTTGACAATCTAATGGTAATTGATAGGTGGCTCAATCAAATAGGTTGAGGGAAAAGGAATTTGAAAGGTATTGCATTTAGAATGGGCATATTACTCTACCTATAGCAATCCCGCTGCTTTTAAAAAGAAATATGACTTATTGGAGGAACATCCATGAAACTGCTACTTGATGCAGCTGATGTTGCAGCCCCCTGTGATGACGTAGCATCCGTGGCATGTGGCTGAAGCAGTAAAATCAAATCTACACTTAAAGATTTGATGAATGCCAAACAAAGTCAAGCACTGTTTTGGTTAACATGCAACCTCTAGGTGACACACACGTGACTGTTGCCTGAAGATTGCGTGAAGACAAGATTGCAGGTAAATTAAGAAGGGTTGAATGAAAGTGCTTTTGTTTGTGTCGCAAGTAATAAGTGAAATGCACCATAACCACATTTTTAGGACAGGTTATACTGGCCTCTTATGCACTCAACTCGGACGTTAAATAGGAGCTGTATGTCTGTGTGGATAATCTTAACTTATATTTTGTGAAGTGCACAGGTACAGCAGCTTAATATTACATTATAGCAGTTATGTGCTCTGCATGTCACGTCGAAAACTCCAGTGGATGTGCTTTATCTGTCATACTTCACACCCAAACATTTTAATTGGGTATGTACTATAACAGGCGAATCGCATCCATCGCAGTATTCTGTATGAAATGCATCACCGTTTGATCAGAGAAAGCAACAGCACCTGCTGTACGTATGGAGTGGTCCACTACATCATGTACACTTACCGGAATGGTTGGCAGAAATAAGCTCGGTACTGCATCCGGGTTCAGACGTGCGCGTCCGGCTTGAAACGCCATGGCTTGCATCACGGCCGGGTTCCGAGTATAATCCTCGGCAGAAAAATGCCGTCCACATACGATTAAACGTGCGCGCTTTTCTGAAGCTGGCAAACCAATGCGCCGTAACCACGTTTGCCGACGCTCGGCATCTTCAGGAACCCGATGCATTTCACTACTGTCACCTTCGCAGCCAGCAACATCACATCGTTTGCGTTTCTTCCCTGACATGTTTAACGCAGTAAAGGCGTTTGCGATCGAACGAGGCAGCAGCGACGGGGCGACTGCCGTAACTTGGGCGCGGCCGCTGTTTCCAACGCACGTGCTTGGAGCGTAAACAGAGAGATCGGCTAAGGTCAGGGATGCGCTGGCTGTAACTCATGTCAGCGCTGCTCGAGTTCACCGGCCGCATTCTGCGCCAGCACAGTAAACACTACTCGATGTGAATGTGGACTCGAGCCTTGAGCACGCTCGCTCGGCGCTGTTGCTATAAACTAAAGACTAGAAGAAAGGATCGTGGGGCATCGGGCCGGCGCGGACCCATCCCCCGGCTGTCTGCAGCTACCATGAAAATGCGAGTCTGCTTGGTCGCTGTGTCGCGGTTTCTCGGGAACGAGACTACGAGGAGGAGACGCCAAGTTACGGCTCGATGACATACTGAACAAAAAGTAAACGGGACTCTCGCCATACAGCGAACACAGATATCCTAAACTAGCCGGCGCCAGCATTGTTATCGGAGAAATGCTGCGCCCCTGTCTCGGTCGGTCGTGAGAACGTGCCGACGATGCAGTTTCCAGCTGACGAGGCAACACTCGAACGACTGCCACTCTCAACGGCAACCGGCGATGGTCAAAAGCACAGAAATATTCACGATTTCGGCACTGCGCATGGTGAAGAAAACGCACCCACGCAACTACGAGCAGACGAGCTGTCGGTGAGACCGGAAGTGCTAATATTAATGTTTGTTCGGTGTTTTTAACGGCATAACACAATATAAACATACATATTATCTACTTATTGAACTCAAAATTAACAACTAAAGTAATAATGAGGGTGTTATTGTGATTATAACATCAGCCAATGGTGGAGCTGTCGACAATCGCGTCATATTTTGCCGACTAATACATCATTTGTCGAGAGAAGAGGGAGCGATTTTCAGCTGACTTTGAGAATTTATTGTAAATTCCAGGCCGTGCGCATCGCTATAATATTTGGCTCGCGTGTTCTCGGGAGCCTCGACTACCGATCGGCAGCGCTTTTTGGGCATGCTCGAAAAGTGTTGCAGGGCCCCTTTAAAGGAGTACTGACACGAATTTTTAAAAATTTCGGATTGTTGCTCTAAATAAAAATACTGGTATCGAGAAACCTAAAACGCCTATTGTGGGGCCTGGGAATGCATGGTATATATTTTAATTAGCGCCACCTTAAAAAGACATTTTCGGTTTAGTAGATATCGAGGGGGTGGCTTCTCAGTGTCGTTTCTAGTAGTGTGACGCCACGGAGATTCAGAAACTCGCGACGTACTAGCAGCAAATTCGTCATCTGCTCGTGGTGCACATAAATAACGATGAGTGAATTGTCGTCCAGTGACCCTGACAGCGATTTCTGCATATTTAGGCTGCATGCAGGACGCAGAACTCGCATACTCGGGGGAACTGTCTTGACTCGTCGGCATAATGTCCTTTCAGTGGACCTGGCTTGCAGATGCTCAGCGACGAAAACTTCAAAGTCAAATTAGAATATTTTATACATGTTCTCCGACTCCAGTGTGTGGACAGCGTTGACACTGCATACGAACGAAGCAAAATATGCCCCTTTTGCAATGTCTCAAAATCGTGTCAGTACTCCTTTAATTATTGCAAAGAAGCCAAAATTTCGCAGAGTTGCCGACCTATAGCATATACGCTTTGAAGGAACGTTTAACGCCCGAAAGATCAGTGAATGCCAGTAAGACGGGCTACTTGTGCTACGCGTGCTTTTGCTACCACTGCAATGAAAGATCTTCACGGAACGCACAGTTTAACGATGACATTCTTATGCCCCCTAAAAAAGAAATCGACGTAATTAACCAGATCACTGCGACTACCGGTGCACGTGCGTTCAAGTCACCCGAGAGGTGCTGCTGTTTTGAACTCAATCGGTCTGAGGACGCGAAAACGAGCTCTCACTGCGCCGTCTCTTACAACGAGCATCTCGGGTGCGCTCGCGCCTGCTCGGTTGCCCCGCGCTCGTGGCCGCTGCAGTGACGAAATAATTTCAAAATTAACGTGTTCAGTGCCGGCGACACCTTTTTCGGTACCTGCTGGCCTTTTGATAAGAAATTCAATCCTGTCTGCACTTTATACACTTGCTGGGCAAGAAGTCGGAATTGCCAATCCTTGCCAAGGGTCTCATTGGAGGGGTCGTAACTATTAGTGCAACGACATTATGCAACATGTTTTCAATGATTATGAAAGCTGATGTGGAGGAGAATAAGTGGACAAAGTTTAAGAAATATAAAAAAAGGGTTTTTTTTTTAAATGCCGTCAGAAGTTTCTGTTGTCCGGTGTTTTCCTTAACTTAGCCCGATCATATCTCTTTACTGAAACGTTACATAAATGTAAGATTCCGCAGTGTGGTAGATAAGCATGCGAAGAACGCAATGCGCAATTTTTGTCGCTCTGCTACAAAGATTTCTTGAGATAAAGACCTTCAAAGTAAAGAAAACAACGTTCCCTGGGCCAATTTTGAGGTTTTTTATAATAACATCTACACTACACATCAAAACTAAAGATAGCTGAGCAGAAGCAAAAACATGCATATATTTAGTTAAAGAAATTCAGCTACCTAACTTTAATACATTTTGTGCAATTCACAACGAAAGTTGGCCAAAACAGCAGAGCGGATGAACGCTTCACTCCACCTCTTCGTCATTACTGATTTCCTGTGCTTCAAAAAAAATGTTTGGCGGCAAAACAAATTGCGGATCTCTTCTTTCCACTCATCAGGCAATAATATATAAAATTTTGAAATAAATTTGAGAGGTCGACCAGCCATCGATTGTTCGATCTTACGTGGAATCACCCAGCTATATTACGCAGCACTGAGGGTGCTTACACAAATCGGCATGCACTTGGCGCATAAATAAACATCGCATACATCAAATACGGAATAAGCATTATACTTGAAATGCAGAAGTTACCTCCAAATGAAGAGAATCAGAGCTGAGGGAATCAGCATCCCTAGATCGGCGCTGATGAATCCAAGACATCGCACAGTGCCGTAATAAAACCGCTCGAACGTGCTGGTCTTGTCGCGTAACAGTTTTCACAGATTAAACACACCAAAAACAACTATTTCACACAGATTCCTCTCGGAAACTCGCTGCATTCTGCGAACACACAGAACACGCACATGCAGTAATGGCACCAAGCCTAGGCACCATGTGCTGTACGAAACTGCGACCACAAAGTGTCATAATAATTTATACTGTGTAATTGGACAGTTGCCTGTGATGCTGTTAACTGTAAATAAAAACTACAATCTTTTTTATTTAACATTTATAAAATTTCTATTCTAAAGTAGGTTATTTAACATTAGAGCCAGCAAACATCAAAAATAAAAGGTACGAGACTATCGCTACTGAGATGCAATCAAAGAGGGCGGCAATGTGGCGTTCTTCATGGCGGCGTCATAGAAAACAGAGAGAGCAACAGGGGCGTAGCCAAGGAGGGGGGGGTTGGAGGTTCAACCCCCCCCCCGAAATTTTTCAATTTTGCTTGCGTATATATGCATGCATAGCGCGCACACAGGGGGGGGCAGGGGGTCCCCCCCCTATTCACCTATGAGGGGGGCGCAAAGTCAGCCTCACACATTGACATAATAGGGAGGGGGGCGCTGCGACTCGGGGGGGGGCACCATGTCAGCGCCATATAGTGACAATTGGGAGGGGGGCGCTGCGACGAACCTTCGCCCCCCCCCTGAAGGGGAACCCTGCGCACGCCTATGTATGCATGCACACACACAAACGCACACACGAACATACATAAAGTATGGTTGAACCCCCCCCCCCTGAAAAAAGTTCTGGCTACGCCCCTGGAGAGCAAGCTATAGCAGAGTCACTGTTTTCCCATCGTGTCATACAACAGCGAATGTTGAAAGCAAAGGTACTTTTTTACAGGGAAGTAACTGTCGTGCTTTAAACACGAGTTATTTGTCCAACGGCTTAGTATGACCAAACTGAGCAAGCACCTCGGTGGAAAGTCGACGCCGTGTCGATCGGGCGCGATATACTACAAAAATCGAATGAATGTGTGTGTTTTCAGCCATATTTTGGAGTAATGGTCAATTGCAACGTGGTCAGTGATATCCCTTTTAAGTACACATGGTTTGTTTACGTGTCGCGATAGATCGCAATTAATACATTTTTGGAAATATGCACCGGCTATCTCGATCCTTTGGCCGCGGATTAAATTCTGTTCTCGCGTAGGCATATTTAACGCCTGTAAGTGAATGAACATCCTCAAATATTTTATCGACGCCCAGTATTTGATATTTAAGTACAGCCGCTTTCACCTATATCTACTGAAGTGAAAATCCGATCACTCATAGTGCTGCACTTTCCCAAATAAGTATCTTCAACTGCAGCCAGCACAATTCCAATTCCAACCAGTAGCCTTGCAGTCCCAACTGGAACCAGTTCCTACTGGGACCAGTTCAAGACAAGTGGCCTCATATTGGAACCAGTTTGATCCCAGTTCAAGACCAGTAGCATTCTACTGGAACCAGTGCAGTACCAGTTCAAGACCAGCAACTTCCTGTTGGGACCATTAGAAACCAGTAGCCGACCAGTTTAGTACCAACTGGGGCCAGATGAAACCAATAGAAACCAGTAGAAACCAGCAGAAACATTTTCACCTGGGTTTGCAGGCTTTCTGTTTCTTTAGCGCGCTCAGGGGCTTCCGCGTTGTAGCGGTGCCGCTGACTTGTTGATCTTTTGCGCGCGCTTTTCACGCCACAACAAAGGCAGGGATAAAGAAGTATGGCTCCGTGAACAAAGGAGAGCACTTTGAAGATTTCCAGCAGTGCTCCTTTAGGATGGGGCGGAAATGTGTCGCGCCGAACTGCAACAGTGGGTACGCATCCTGCAAGCAGTGGGTACGCAACCTTCAATGATCCTAGAACCCGGTGAGGTTGGAAGCGTGGGCTCGTGCCATACCAAGGAAAGATCGAGAGCTCACACCCAGGCAGCACGCCGGCATTGGACCGATCTCGGCCCAACGTCGGCAAATGACGGCAGCAATATTGGTCCCACGTCGGCAAATCACGCTCGCGCTACTTTCACCCTCATCGGCCCGATGTCGGCTAGCCGGCGTTGGGTCGATGCGGGCTTGCCGACTTTGGGCCGATATGGGCCAGCCACCCTATCGGAAAAACTACCATGGTGGATACTGGAAAAGGTGGTAGATATAGTGGAAATAATGCTGGGTATGCTGGAAATCATGGTGTCATAGTGGACAGTGGTGGGTGGCATGGTGTACGTTAGCTGGGTAAGGTGGATAGGATGGTGGACGATGGTGGAGAGTAGCAGCAAAATACTGGGTAGGGGTAGGAGACAGCGCCCACTATGGCGCGAATGGTGGAAAGCAGCGAGGGAATGGTGGGTGAGGAAAATGATGGTGTACCATGCTGCACTATGCTGGAGAAGCTGCACCAAACACCGTCATTATACTCGAAAGCAGTGGCAACTATGATGAGTATAATGTGAAATATCATTGCAGTGCAAAGGAACAGCATTTTGAGCGAGTTGGTAATGCCTATGGAGCAATGTAAAACTCAATAGACAGGATATCGAACTTGTTTTGTATTTGTAATACACCCTTGTGAGCATGCCTTTTTTTATTTTTTATTGACTGACATGAAATAAATCTATTTTGTGGTGAGTGGTCGAGCCCCTTGAGCTTTCGTTTTCAATGCACATTTGTTTGCAGTGCCTATTGTATTGATCGCGAAAAAATGCTCAAGAGTGTATTGCCTGATTATTCGTAAATTTTAATACGATTTTCTTGGCTGAGAATATATTGATTCGAGCAAGAAGAAAAAGCAAAATTAGTGATCACTGGATAGCAGTTAATTTTTGGACTTCCGCCGTGGGATGTACCTACCCGAGACTACGCCTGTTCCGCTTTAACATTCGCGCTGAATTTGCTGCTCGCTCACATTATGATCAGACTGGAAGTAAACATCAACATCATGTGCGCTACGGATGTAAATGTTGAGAAAAAGGTCCGTAAAATGCTGCTGCAACCGAATCACCTCGCGTAAACAGATTGACAATGTACTGTATTGCAAAAACAATTTGCGGCTTGCGCCGAGAACCTCATTTAGACGGGGCAAGGTGCAAAGCACAGCCGTATACTTAGATTTTGGCGCACGTAAAGAGCCCCAAGTGGTCGAAATTCCGGAGCCTCCACACTACGGCGCTCTAAAATCATATCGTGCTTTTGGGACGTCGTCAAACCCCAGCAGTTATTATTATCTGAGCCGAGCAGCTGCTTCCCAGCTCCTTCCTCGCTGCGCTGGTAGCGGCTTACAACCTAGCCTCCGAGATTAATGTCTACTGCCCGTCTCTGAGGCCGTGTTCGCCATAGGCGCTGTCTCAATGGCGGCGGTGACGTCCGTCCGACAGGTCGGAAGTGAATTCGTTTAGGCCGTGGCCACTGGCGTCGCCGCTGTCGTCCTCCCAGATTTTTCTTCCTGACATGGCGGCGCGCGGCTTACAACGTGGTCATGGCGTGGTGATTGTGTTTGTGCTGATGGGGTTGATTTTCGTGCACGTGCTTGTGTTTTATTGCGGTCATTGTAGGCGGAACATCTGAATCAGTATGATGCGCGGTACACGGCACGCTAAGTGAGCGGCAGGCGCCAGCTTCCCAAGTACGATTCCTTTGTTGGTGATCATCAGGGGCGTAGCCAAGGGGGGGGGGTTGGGGGGGTTCAAAGCCTCCCCCCCCGAAATTTTTCAGTTTTGCTTGCGTATATATACGCGCACACATACAAACGCACGCACGAACATACATAAAGTATGGTTGAACCCCCCGAAAAAATTTCTGGCTACGCCCTGGTGATCATCATCGATGAAGAGTGCCGGAATAGTTTTCGCAACGCGCGCTGTGGCATGGAGAATCGACGTGACAGTTCGTGCACATGGGAACTCACCATATTGCCTCTAGACCGACGGATGCCTGCAAACGGGGTGGTCAGCCAACGCCGACTCGTTACATCACCTGAAGACGGCGGACGTCGCAACGTGTACGCTGCCAGCTGTTCTCTGCGAAAGGTAGGTGGCTGTGAGTGCTACTGTGTGCACGTTATGCATATTATTGCTGTATGCGTATTGCCAAGGGATATTGAATACGGTGGTGCTGATGTCTTTGCAGTTGTTGAAGCTGCTCCCGCCCGACGTTTGTGAACAGCTTAATCGCTACTGTTACAAAGTGCTTGGATATGTGAGACGGGCGCACTACCCGCCGTAAAAGTGAAAGCATAGATCAAATTTTCTACAGAAAGGCTCTCGTCTTACCAGGTATTTAACAATCGTCACTGCACTTGTAATAACCAAACTAAAAAAATTATTGCTACTGCCACCGGGTTGTGCTGTGACTGGGAATCGGTGAGGCGCGATAAGTTCATTTGGCGATGCAATAAACAACACTGATTATGCTAGCACCCTGTGCACTCATAAGTTTTCGGTCGGAAATAACGGGAATTTGTTCAGAATCCGCCCCTGAAGGACGATATAATGTTGTAGGTGGGCTTCTGGGGAAGGCGGAATGGGTGGGGGTTCGGCACTGCAGCGCTAGCGTCAACTGGCCGGCTGTGTATCCCCGTTGGCTGGCCGCCGGCATCGTCCAATGTGGATTTCTTTTGCCGCTGCAACATTGAGAGTTTACGCTGTGGTTTCGGTGTGTTTTTTTTTCTCTTGCTCAACGCGGGCTAGCGAATCGCGCGTTCATTTTGCGAGGGGTAGGTTAATTGCCGCGAGAACTGACCTACTTGTGGTTTTAATAAGATTTATTTCAAGGGCTACAATCAAGTGAACGCTGCCGACCTGTTGCGAGGGCAAGTAATTGTCCCCGCACGGAATGCCGGCACTATTTCGCTTACGGCAACTCGCGAAAATAATATTAACAGCCGGTAGTACCTCACCAGCTGTAGTGATTTGTAGTGCAATTTTACTGTTAATTCAAAAGTCATTAGTCGTAAGTTCAGCAGACACGTAAAACTGCGCGAAGACGAGCGAAGTGCAGAGAACACACACCGTGCGCTTCGTGTGTGTCTGTTTATTTCTGTCTTCTAACGTGTTGTCTTCGCCCAGTTTAAAGTGTCTGCTGTATCTATGAACCAACTAGCCCAACAACATGCCATACTTGCAACAAGGACTCACTATAGTACTATTATTTGATTGAAAGGAGCAGTGTAAGACGCATCAATATATTGTACTAAACAAATCATTTATATTTTTTAATGATGCTTTTTAAATATTTTTCAGGTTGCTTGGAGAAAGCATCTCTTTGTAGCCGCTTCAATTATAGCCACCGAGGAACTACCGTGATGTCGTGGTGAGGGTTTTCTACAAGGTTTTCTGCAGAAGCTGCTCGTCGAGGCAAAGGAGTAAGCATATCGCCAAGAAAGTAGAAAAGGGAATAAACTTATTCACTGAGCCAGTGTGTCTTTTGCTTAGTGCAAACATGGTATTATTGTGCCTGTTTTGCCTGAAAGCACATTTGGAACCAAAGCTGAGAGTCACCAATTGGTTTTCTGTGTTAACCTGTATGCCTTGGGTAACAGGCAAATATGTTTTGAAGTATAACTGAAATAGCATTGAAAGGGAAATAGTTCATTGACAAATATGCCCGCCATTTCCGTACCTGCCGCGTACCTTGTACACAGCATATTTCTAGCCACCAAGGCTACCGTCCACCATCTGCCCACCTAAATTACTGTCCACTATCCACCCACCTTGTCCACCATCCACACCGCCACACCATCCACCACCGTCCACCATCCACCACCGTCCACTATCCACCCACCATCCACCACCGTCCACATCCACCACCTTCCACTATCCACCCACCATCCACCCACTACATTAATCCACTATAATGGTGGACGGTGGTTTCCACCATGTCCACCATTTGACTTTTTCCAATAGGGCAGCCAGCATTTTCCACTTAACACCAAAAGAAGCTCGCCACCACCACCACCATCTGCCACCATTTTTTCCACTCTCGCCATCATCAGCCATATGACCACCACAGTTTCCACCACATCCACTATTGTTTCCACCTTGTCCACCAAGAATTCCAGCATCCACCAACCCACGATTTTCAATAGGGAGGGACGAATAACTATCTGTTTTATTGATTTTTATCACCGGTATCTAGCACGATTCAAAGCGGCCTGCAAGCCCGCCATTTCTTAGCGCTGGCAGCCCTCCCTCGCGGTCAATTCCAGACCGCGCCCCAGTTTACCACTTGTCCACAGAAAGTATTGGAAAAAGTCAAATGGTGGACATGGTGGCAACCACCATCCACCATTATAGTGGATTAATGTAGTGGGTGGATGGTGGACGGTGGTGGATGGTGGGTGGATAGTGGACGGTGGTGGATGGTGGACAAGGTGGGTGGATAGTGGACAGTAATTTAGGTGGGCAGATGGTGGACGGTAGCCTTGGTGGGTAGAAATTATGCTGTGTACAAGGTACGTGGCAGGTACGGAGATGGCGGGCATATTTGTCAGTGAACTATCTCCCTTTCAATGCTATTTCAGTTATATTTCAAAACATATTTGCCTGTTACACAAGGCATACAGGTTAACCACAGAAAACCAAATGGTAACTCTCAGCTTTGGTTCCAAATGTGTTATCATGCAAAACAGGCACAATAATGCCATGATTGCACTAAGCAAAAAGCAGACTGGCTCAGTGAATAAGTTTATTCCCTTTTCTACATTGCTTGGCGTTATGCTTACTCCTTTGCCTCGACGAGCAGCTTCTGCAGAAAACCCTCGTAGAAAACCCTCACCACGACATCACGGTAGTTCCTCGGTGGCTATAATTGAAGCGGCTACAAAGAGATGCATTTCTCCAAGCAACCTGAAAAATATTTAAAAAGCATCATTAAAAAATATAAATGATTTGTTTAGAAATCAATATATTGATGCGTCTTACACTGCTCCTTTCAATCAAATAAATAGATACTATAGTGAGTCCTTGTTGCAAGTATGACATGTTGTTGGGCTAGTTGGTTCATAGGTACAGCAGACACCTTTAAAATGGGCGAAGACAACACGTTAGAAGACAGAAATAAACAGACACACACGAAGCGCACGGTGTGTGTGTTCCCTGCGCTTCGCTCGTCTTCGCGCAGTTTATACGTGTGTGCTGAACTTACGACTAAGTGACTTTTGAATTAATACAGTAAAATTGCACTACAAATCACTACAGCTGGTGAGGTACTACCGGCTGTTATGTTATTTTTTCGCGAGTTGCCGTAAGCGAAATAGTGCCGGCATTCCGTGCGGGGACAATTACTTGCCCTCGCAACAGGTCGGCAGCGTTCACTTGATTGTAGCCCTTGAAATAAATCTTATTAAAACCACAAGTTGGTCAGTTCTCGCGGCAATTAACCTACCCCTCGCAAAATGAACGCGCGATTCGCTAGCCCACGTTGAGCAAGAGAAAAAAACACCGAAACCACAGCCTAAACTTTCAAACGTTGCAGCGGCAAAAGAAATCCACATTGGACGATGCCGGCGCCCAGCCAACGGGGATACACACCCGGCCAGTTGACGCTAGCGCTGCAGTGCCGAACCCCACACCCATTCCGCCTCCAAGCCCACTACCACATTATATCGTCCTTCAGGGGCGGATTCTGAACAAATTCCCGTTATTTCCGACGTAAAAACTTATGAGTACACAAGGGTGCTAGCATGATCAGTGTTGTTTATTGCATCACCAAATGAAACTTATCGCGCCTCACCGATTCCCAGTCACAGCACAACCCGGTGGCAGTAGCAACAATTTTTTTAGTTTGTTTATTACAAGTGCAGTACCGATTGTTAAATACCTGTGTAAGACGAGAGCCTTTCTGTCGAAAATTTGAACTATGCTTTCAGTTTTACGGCGGGTAGTGCGCCCGTCTCACATATCCAAGCACTTTGTAACAGTATCGATTACGCTGTTCAGAAACGTCGGGCGGGAGCAGCTTCAACACAACTGCAAAGACATTCAGCACCACCGTATTCAATATCCCTTGTCAATACGCATAGAGCAATAATAATGCATAACGTGCACAGAGTAGCACTCACAGCCACCTACCTTTCGCAAGAGAACATGCTGGCAGCGTACACGTTGCGACGTCCGCCGGTCTTCAGGTGATGTAACGAGTCGGCGTTGGCTGACCACCCCGTTTGTAGGCATCCGTCGGTCTAGAGGCAATATGGTGAGTTCATATGTGCACGAACTGTCACGTCGATTCTCCATGCCACAGCGCGCGTTGCGAGAAACTATTCCGGCACTCTTCATCGATGATCACCAACAAAGGAATCGTACTTGGGAAGCTGGCGCCTGCAGCTCGCTTAGTGCGCCGTGTACCGCGCATCACACTGATTCAAGATGTTCCGCCTAAGTCAATGACCGCAACATAAAACACAAAGCACGGGCACGCACGAAAATCAACCGCATCAGCACAAACACAATCACCACGCCATTACCACGTTGTAAGCAGCGCGCCGCCATGTCAGGAAAGAAAATCTGGGAGGACGACAGCGGCGACGCCAGTGGCCACGGCCTAAACGAATTTCATTTCCGATGCTGTCGGACGTGACGTCATCGCCGCCATTGAGACAGCGCTTATGGCGAACACGGCCTCAGAGACGGGCAGTAGACATTAATCTCGGAGGCTAGGTTGTAAGGCGCTACCAGCGCAGCGAGGAGGAGGGAGCTGGGAAGCAGCTGCTCGGCTCAGATAATAATAACTGCTGGGGTTTGACGACGTCCCAAAAGCACGATATGATTTTGAGAGACGCCGTAGTGTGGGGGCTCGGGAATTTCGACCACTTGGAGCTCTTTACATGCGCCAATATCTAAGTATACGGCTGTGCTTTGCACCTTGCCCCCGTCTAAATGAGGTTCTCTGCTCAAGCCGCAAATTGTTTTTGCGATACAGTACATTGTCAATCTGTTTACGCGAGGTGATTCGGTTGCAGCTTGCATTTCACGGGCCTTTTTCTCAACTTTTACATCCGTAGCGCACATGATGTTGATGTTTACTTCCAGCCTTATCATAAATGTGAGCGAGCAGCAAATGTTAAAGCGCAACAGGCGTGGTCTCGGGTAGTTACATCCCACGGAAGTCCGAAAATTAACTGCTATCCAGTGATCACTAATTTTGCTTTTTCTTCGTGCTCGAATCAATATTCTCAGCCAAGAAAATCGTATTAAAATTTACTAATAATCAGGCAATACACTTTTGAGCATTTTTTCGCGATCAGTACAATAGGTACTGCAAACAAATGTAGCATTGAAAACGAAAGCTCAAGGGGCTCGAATTTTGGCGTGCAGCTGCATGAATGCGCAGTGTTGTACCGTCATAGAAATGAAGAAACGCGCCTGATGATTGAAGCATGGCATATCGAGAATAGTGGTAGCGCATGCGTGAGCCAACCGTCGATTAACTTGCATAAAGATGAAATCAAATGCCTTAACAGTTATCTTCAACGTAGACCGCCACGCGTGCCGGATTGATAGGTTCGCCTGTTGCATGGGCATGCGCAGATAAGTTTTCGTGCCTTCTTTCCTTTTCAGCCGTTGTGCGTCTCTTCAGTTGTTAGACGGCGTTTGTGGTGTCCTGACTTCTTTCTTGTGTCCTTGTTTGCACGCCCTGTCTTTTTAGAATGAATACTTACCAACTAGCTCAGCTCTCTGTTATTCTAAGCTACATACGTGTTACTAGTTAGCGATGATATTTATCTATAGGCTGCTCCACTTCGATAGCTTGTGGTCGTGTTGGCGTGTACCGTACGTATAATGAAACGCCACGCACTTTCCGCTTTTTCCGCGCCTCGACGAGCCGGTCCGTACTACGCAGTGGTTCCCCGACATGCTGGCACGTAGTCGCTCTGATTGATCGCACTCGCGCTGAGGATCACACGACAAATCAGTCGATACGACACGATGAATCGCAGGCACGGATCGGGACAGCGAGGAGAGCCACTGGCTGGGAGTGAGAGCCGGTGAGAGCGTCGCCTGGCGTCGGCGGCACAATAAATACACTCAGATCGTCGACGTCATTGTTACTAGCGTATCGTCACTCAGGATGGTATGGTCGGAATGTATCACACCTGTTACGTAGCTCTAGTGTCGATGTCGCAGCGTGACCAATCTCACGCTGTTTGCCCTCGAAATAAAATTACTTCCCCGCGACGGACGCCATTCAAATTCGGCCAAGAAGACCTATGCATACCGAGCAATCGAATGAAGGGCACATCTCGACTTTGAAATTTGATGTCAGTGCTCCTTTAAATACGGTAGTAGTGTACCGTCATGGTCTGTACGTAGCTAGTTCATATGGGGACACTGGCGGCAGTTGCTCCATGCGTATAGTAACTTGATCAGAAAGGCTCATACACGTGTTATAAAGTAAGACGGCTGCGTGTTGACCACGGTAGTTCAGTATTGCTGTAGTTACTTTACTGTAAGTCAGCAGTGCTAAAATAGTCTATTCGCGGCTCAACGGCACTGACCTACTACCATTGGCACCGTATTCAAATAAATGCATTTTAATTACAACGACTGCTCCACTGGGGTCTTAGTGTGTCATTGACAACCAGAATTCTGTGGAACCGTGCGAGGACGAGAAGGAAAGTCAATGTTGTATCCAACACAACTAAAAGGATGAAAGGCCTGCTCCCCAACTACGCATGCGTCCGGGTAATGAAGGAGCAACACATTTGCAAGGCGATAAACACAAATTTATTCACAAATATGAACACACTCCAGCAGTTCCGGAATAATTACGCAATAAAGGAATACCTAAACATTTGTAGATACCATAGCCAACATCTAAAACAATACCACAGCGACCGTATTCCTCAAGAAAAGCAGGAAAATGCTGATCGAGAATAGGGTGAGGCGAAAGAGTTACAATCTCTTCAATGTTGTTCACGGCACATTCACTATAAATATTTAAAGAACTAGAACGGGAAAAAATAGGAATAAGGATTAACGAAGAATATCCTAGCTACGTGCGTTCTGCGGACGATATCGCGCTTTTCAGCGATGAGGGTGACGAATCGACAAAAAAATTCTGGAGATGTAAAGGAAACGAGCGTTAAAGTAGGATTAAAGACGGACCCGAAGAAACCAAAGATAATGTTAGGCGGCCCGGCGAAAAACCAAGAATAAGAGTGGCAACCAGACTAGAGGAGTATGTGTACGCGTGAGCTAATTACTAGCAGAGAAGGACCCCCCCTCCTTCTGATGTTCATCAAATTCACCAAAGAATAAGGTTAATTTGGTTCGCAAACGTTAGGCATTCGCAACACATGACTGGCAATTAAATTACAGCTATCCTTTTAGCGAACATACAATTTTTTCAGTGATAACTTATAGACCAAAAACATGAATAAACTGCTGCATGCGACGCAAAAAACGTTGCGAGCGGTCCCACAAGATCCCATGAACTCTACATCTAAACAAGGTAGACACGCACGCACGCACTGCTAATCTCAAGGTAAGATTGTAACGGAAAGGAATCGTGCATGAAAACCACTTACGTGTGCTCGTTGGATCGCTAAAAACACGAGCGAACAAAAAATGCAAGCGCACCATGTAACAGAATACGCAAAAAACAAAGGTCAATAGCAAACGCGTGATAAGAAGAGGACGAAAATCTGATGACACGTAACACAGTCAACACGTGGGTTTTTTAGAGGCGTGCGAGTCCAATATGGAAGAGCACGGGGCCACTGGTGCTCGCTGTGGTCATCTCTGCTAAAAACAGTGCCGGAATCCTGCAGCGTATCCATCTCGCGCACGATTTTGACTTTCCGCCACACATGTTGTTATGATCGGACTTCACGGCTTCGCGCCGCTAGACCGTTGGAATGGTATGGCGGCATATGCCCTGCTTTCTTCGCCCTCAACGTTCCCCGAACGCACAGAATCAGATGCGGCGACAACCCTGCCGTAGTGTCCTGGACCTTCAAAGCGTCAAGTCCCTCGTCAATCGCCTTGGACAAGCTGGCTGAGTGACGCTTTTATGGCCTGAAGATGAACTATTTGCAGTCCAGGCTACCGAGGCAAGGAACGACTGCACCTGACAGCACACCTGACGTCACGGCCAATTTTCAGGAATGTGCATCCATTTTTTGTGGTATTGTGTCTTGTTCGCCTCCCGGGACCGTCCGTCGGTCCAGGTGCAACCGCTTCTCTCTTTCCTTGGAGTGCGAAGGAGGCGGTGCTTACTTTTCGTTTAGTGGGCGGAGATGAAGACAACGTGTTTGATTGGACTGTCCTGGACTTGATTGTTTCCCCCAGCAGGGAATTCTGGGAAGGTCCAGGCTTTATAACGCGAGCGCCGAGACTCTCCAAGCATGCTACGACAGGCTACTAGAAGCGACCACGAGGCTTCGACATGCCACGTCGAGGCTACGTCGACGCGACGCAGCGTCGCGAGACGACGCTACGACACGCTACCAACTTATTGTAAATAAACGTTCCTGTTATCAGCTCGCGCTCTACTGATGATTCTCCCTGAGGCCTGGCTGCTCCCCAGTCCTATGGGCAGACCCCCGATCACATCAATGTCCACACACCGACACTTCTTGAAGAATTCTGCTGGCCGGAGCGAAAAAACCTGCTCCCGCAGCAACAATTATCCCTCCGTCGGGACAGCTACCCTACCCTGCCTGGTCAAGCGAGTTTCGTGACAATGACGCTACTAGGGGAAGCGGGGGGGAGGTAGAGGTTAAAGAAAAAAAAAAAAAAGCAAATTCTCTCTTCTTGAAAGCACGGCTCAGCCTCCAACAATGGTGTGCGTTCCCCCCCCCCCCCCCCCCCCCCCACAGCATGTCCTCTCTGGGCATACCTTGAACATGAAACACCTCGAATTTTCCATGCATCGCTTGTTGCAACGTGTCCCTACATGAAATCTTTGCGTGCACCACGTTGGAGCCGCATTTTTAATCATATTTCACGTGCAATAATAATTTTAATGCGACTGTGTCTAAAAGCACGTAGGAAGCAATCGTTTAGCGAGATTTTAACTTAAGAAAGATAGGTATGGCACAAAAAGGACGGCGACGAAGTGCAAATACGAACTGACAAACACGTGTTTGTCATTTCGTTAAAGATGGTCAGTGGGCTAGTTAGTTGGTTTGGAAGCATTCAAACGAAAAAACGTGTCTTCACTTCGCCCGGTCTTTTTTGCGCCATACCTTTTTGCGCCTTTTTTTTTCAAGTAATGAACCAACTAGCTCAGCAACGCGCCTTGTTGAGCTTTTTACTACTTTCACAAAGTAAAATTATGTGACATCACTGACGCCAATATTCTTGCTACGCTTGACCACAACACGCGCGTGTGCAAATAAGTGTACACAGGCGTCCACTGTTAAAGGGAACATCGGAGCGTGTGGCCGCAGCTCGGCGCCACCGCCGGCAAGCGGCTGCAACGAGTTACGCGCAGGCGCAGTGCGCGCTGTGAGTCGTACTCTTTCGTCGTCTGCTGCCGTCTGCTTCCGCGCTGCGAATCGTCGCGAAGCGAACCGTTGACGCCACGAAAGAGCACCGAGCATGGTGCTCGCTGCGTCTGCGCGAATCTCGTTGCAGCCGGCGGTGGCGCCGAGCTGCCGCCACACGCTCCGATGTTCCCATTAACAGTGGACCCCTGTGTACACACACAGATAGCAGACTCTCCGTGTAGTTTATGAGCACTCGCGCCACAGAGTCAGCCGCTAAAAGGGTGTAAAGGATATAGCGCTAAAATATGATGTCAGGTTCGATTTGTGCACAGAATTAGCATTCACATAAAACTTCTTCCGCTAAAAGCATTCGTGCGGGAATGTTTGGGTGAATTCTGATGCTGCATACATTAGTGAAGTCGGCCGACCAGTGGCAAAAACATTTACGACAGAGAAGTACTTTGAATTCGGCCAATGAAGTTAATAGTATGTGTTATAAAGTTTCAACATTTTGATAGCGTTGAATAACTGGTCAACGAAGTGGCCATATAATGCGAATCAGTCATCCTTCTGAAGGCCAACTTTTGGGTAGAAAAGTGACCGTGCTACTGATAACTGTTAGTCATTGTCATAGCAGAAACTAACAAGAGAATGCCAGCTATTCAGTCGGCGATACTTCGCGCCCCGAATCGTACATGCGGCATTAACACGATACGATACATGCACTTTCTTATTTGTGCTAGTACACCGATTCATGTAGCGGCTTTCTGCAGATAAGGCGACAAACATTCAAGCGCCTGATGCACTATTGCATTAAAATTGTATCCTGTGTTTAGGGAAAAAAAGCACATAAACAAAATTACTCAGAAGCGCGCACGCGTGATGTTCCGTCAATGAAACGCGTACGTAACGCGCTCGACGTTTGATTGATACATAGAATAAATTAATGTGTGTTCGGTAATGCTTATCTCTATCAGATCTTAATTATAAGGTCGAGCGCAAACGGGCGGAAAAAAAGGGTCGACTATTCCCGAGAAAGACAGTCCCTGAGCTCTGCACTCTCTTAAAGACATCAAATTGGGCCCAATATTAGCCGCTGAAAGCGAACGTCGGCTGAATAACGGCAAAAGTGGCCCAATATTAACTGGTGAAAGCCAGCGGCTCAGCCGACACATGCTGAAGACCGGCAAAACTGGCCATATGTTTGCCGATGAAAGCCATGGCTCGGCCGATCTTGGTGGGACGGCGGCAAACCAGGCCCAATACTGCCGGTGAAAGCCCAATATTCGATGAAGGGTGGCAAAACCGGCCCCGCATTGCCGGCCATATTGAACGGCTCAGCCAATAATGGCACGATGCCGGCAACACTGGGCCGCGATTGGGCCTCGCATAGCCGCTGTAAAACCAATATCGGCCCTACGTTGTGTGCTCCTGGGCCCCTCGTTTGCGAGAAGCACTCCTCGGAGAGTAAGTCCTATCATTCGTTGAAAAAACTCACATATGGCCCCTTATGCATTAGACTAAGACGACTCGAAGGCGAAAACCATCTTCTTTGATTCAGTCGATGCGTCTGTCATGCCCCACCCCCGTGCAAATGCTTTCTGCGCCTAACGTGGTTTTGCACGGCCTCCAGCATCGGACGTGTTATAAGCTTTCTGCACCTCACCGGGTGTTGCATTGCCTCCGTGACCGGTGGTCCGATCACGGAGGCAACGTAAAGCGGCTATGTCATGTGACGACGTCACAAATTTTGGCGATCTGTGAGGTCATGATAACGTCATGTGGTGACGTCATCACGTGATGATTGTTTGCGTCACTCATGTTGACGTCGCCCCGATGCGGGACGCCGACGGTAAATTTTTGCGTTTGACGAGGCATCTAAGGCATTCGCCTCAAACATTATACTTAACCTATTGAGTTCACGTCGCCAAAAATTATAGATTTTGCGTTCTCCAATATATCTCGCTCAGGTAATTTTCCTCTATGTGACGCCATTTTGTTCGTTAATTTACCGAAAAATATGGAGCCGGCGAGAACGCACGAGCAACACACCCACTTGGGCGTAAAGCGCGAAAGGCGAATCGGCACCGAACGGCCTTGAACCGGCGAGCTTCGTCGGAGAGCGCGACGCGCGTGTCTTCCCCCCTCCGCTAGCAGAATCTCACGACAGAGGGCGCGTCAGTGATGTGCCCGATAAAGTCCCTCTTAGTGCCCGATTCCGTGACTTTATATCTTTATACTAGACGATTTTCCGCAGCAGCGCACGGGCGCTGCCATGTTCGATCACGTGATTGTAACTGGCCTTCCCCCAGCCAGTTGCCCCAGCCAACGCAATCAGGCCCCGGAAAGTCTCAAGTTCCAGCGATCGCCGCAGAGGGCGAACAAAATCAACCGCGGCGAGTTCCAGCTTCAAACACCGGGAGTGGATCTACTAACCTCTGCGTTAGGCTCGCATGGCGGCCATTGTGGTCATAGAGTTTCCTAAAGTTAACTAGAGGGTACTCTGGCGCTGCGATCGTTCAGCCACCATGGGAATGATGGGTAGTACACGGATTTGCCCACTCTTCGTACTTGCGGGCTTCGAACGCACTTGTGGCATTGTTTATTGCTGTTTTGGTTTTATTTCGGATAAACGAATGGATCGTTGAGAACTTCGTGATTTAAGTTTGTGAGCCTAAAAAGCATAAAGTGGAACTGCTCACCTTTGCTGAACTTCGTCGTGCTACAACGCAGAGGCAGGCGACGCGTAGCCAAATGGAGCCGAAAGAACGAAGTTGAGACAAATCCGTGTACTACCCATCATTCCCATGCTGGCTGAAGCGCTATGCGTTGCAGCTCCCATAGACACGATTAGGGTGTCTTGATGCCCGCGCGCTCCGCTGAGGGTGAGGACAGGCGCGTCGTCTGCTACGACGGCCGCCATTGCGAATCCCGCCGCAGCTCGGCAGCATGCGAAACGCGCTACACAAAGCGCTTGCGGTGCGCGGATACGTCCGGAAATAAGTGCACGCTAGTGAGCTTTCTCTTTTTCTTATCTTTTTTGAAGCTTGGGCAGCTTTTATTGCTGTTCTTGCCTAAATGTTTACTAAGGAAGCATGTATTTCATGTTAGCTGACGGCCTATGCATGTGTAATGCGCTATATAGGTAGACGTAGACTCTGTTATGTTGAAAACGAATCCTCTTCCTTACGCCGGAAACGACAAAGTGTAAAGCCTTGCTTAATTTTCTGGTAAGCTCTGCATTCCAAATACACAAATAATTGTTTAAAGTATTTGTATACATATTAGCAGCAGCAGTATATGTATCTGAACACACCCAATTTAGTGTTGCGAAGCTACCTAAGCGCTATTAAGGTGGCTCATTTTGCTAAGTTTGCAAACAATTTACTCGTTTATTATAAATGGCATCATACATATTGAACACAGAATAAAAGGCCGAGGGGCAGTATGGTGCGAATATACTGATAAAATGAAACGAAAAATTCTTTATCATTATTATTGCTGACATTTCTTGCTCCCAATCTGCAGCTGATACTGCATCGGCACTCGAGTTGCACCTTGAGTCCTTATCAAAACGATGAATACGTTGTTGAGTAGTATGCCGTAAAACTTTGCATGCGCGCTTATCAGTGCGTTTTTTCCTTCTTTTTGTATCTACAGTTTCTTTTTCTGTATCTGCAGGTTTTCTCGCATGCCCAAATTATTGAGTGTTTCCAATACTGTTTTACACTTTGTGCGGCAGATGCACGGCGTCGTTTACTTGTCTCTTTTATTAATAATAATATCTGGGGTTTTACTTGCCAGAACCATGATATGATTATGAGGCACGCCGTAATGGAGGGCTCCATGAACTTTGACCATCTTGTCAGGGGCGTAGCCAGAAATTTTTTCGGGGGGGAGGGGGGTTCAACCATACTTTTTGTATGGTCGTGCGTGCGTTTGTATGTATGCGTGTATATATACGCAAGCAAAATTGAAAATTTTCGGGGGGAGTTTGAACCCTCACCCCCACCCCCCTTGGCTACGCCCCTGCATCTGGTGTTATTTAACCTGCACTGACATCGCACAGTACACGGGCCTCTAGCAATTCTCCTCCACCTAAAATCGACCGCCGCGGCCGGGATCGAACCCGTGACTTTCGGGTCAGCAGCCGAGCTCCGTCTATACCACCGTGGCGGACGTATTTTTTAAGGCGAAAGCCTTAAATGCCTCATCAAACGCGAAATTTGACCGTCGGCGTCCCGCGCCTACGGCGTCAGCGTACCACGACGTTGGGGACGAGGGACGCAAAAAATCGTCACGTGATGACGTCACCATATGACGTCATCATGTCTTCACAAATGTTGACGTGACGTCATATGATGCCGCTATCACATGACATCGTAGCTTGGTCAAAAGTGGGCAGATCACGGAGGCAGTGTAAAACCAGGTAAGGTGCCTCCGATCTTGGAGGCAATGCAAAACCGCGCTCTGTGCGCAAGAAACTGAGAAGATGGCTTTCGCTTTCCAGCCGTCTTAAGCGAACGCATAAGGGAGCCTGTGAGTTTTTAATTTATTAACTGGTTTTCCATGACGTACTCATTGTACAACTTGACTTTGTTTCTTGTATTTTTTACTGACACAGCGTGTCTACTGTACACAATGCTTCCCGGTCTTCTTCTTGTTTTTATGCGTCTTCTTTGTATAGACGCTTCGCGAGAACTGTTTGTATGCGCATTCCTGTAGGAGCGTTCAGGGCTTACATTATTAATGAATAAATTATTCTTGCTCAAAGAAATAAAATACTGAATGTGTGTGTGTGCGTGTGTGTGTGGGTTTGTGTGTGTGTGTGTGTGTGTGTGTGTGTGTGTGTGTGCGTGTGTGTGTGTGTGTGTGTGTGTGCGTGCGTGCGTGCTGCGTGCGTGCGCGCGCGCGCGCGCGCGCGTTAATATCCAGTGTACAGGCTATTTATTTGTGCGCATTAATGCTGCGCTGACAGAAGCAAGTACACAAATAAAACGCAAATTACACAATAAAACACAACTGCCACTAGTCGATTCACAGCGATCGTAAATGATTTAAAAAACAGGAACTGCGTAAATATTTAAGACTGGACGAAAATGTAACCATGAAACACAGAAACAGGGAAGGATAAAAAACATTTAACTGCACACATACATACATGGGCATCAGACCAGCACAGAAGGCGTACTTAAAACATGGAAAGGAATATAAAAAACAAGAACCCGGCGTGGTTTTGGTTATGGTGCTTGACTGGTGACCCGAAGGTTGCGGGATAGAATCCCGGCCGCAGCGGCCCCATTTCGATGGAGGTGGAATGACAGAGGCCCGCGTACTTAGATTTAGGTGTACGTTAAAGAACAACAGATGGTCAAATTTTCGGGAGCCTTCCACTATATACGGCGCCTCTCATAGTCATATCGGGATTCTTGGGACGTAAATTCTCACAAATAATTATTACTAGGAAAAAAGAAGGATCTGATCTGCAGACAAACACGCATAATATATTCATGATACATTTCAAATCACAAAAAGCGAAAGCAAAAATCAATGCAGATACAGGACCAACCTAGTGCAGTAAAGAAGTGTTTGCGAAGAAAAATGCAGGATTCATGCACGTGAACCAAAGCATTTTAAGCATGTAGCTAATATCAGTGTGTCGATTTATTACGCAAGGTTAACACCGACAGGAACTATCCTTGCATGTGCATTCGAAATACCGGCCGGAAACTTACGCTGCAAGTGCATAATGTGTTCTTTGGATGCCGCTTGTCACGTTTGATTTTTACTGTCCATAGAAACCTCGTATCTTCTAAAACGATACAGCTCCCAGCGTTCCTAGAATGATTGGTGCACTGCGGCACGCAACACCCGGCCATGGTGACGGTAGCGAGCGCATAAAACTGGAGGGAAACGAGCACCGACCTAAAAACAGCACGCGCGCCACGCACAAGTGACCGGGCGAGGGATTAAAAATGGCGGCCACGCTGCCGCCCATGCCGAGAAGGCGGCACCTGCCCTTTCAAAAGCTGACAGCACTCTAAGCGGGGGCGCGCGCATGGAGGCACTCTACACACGATAGCGCCAGAGTTCCCTCTAGTATGTATTGTAGGAAACTCTGTGATTTGTGGTGGCCATTCGCGCTATTGCACTCTTCATGTAGTGGCGCCCTAGTCGGGGCCAAACTTCAAATCAAAATAATCTTGAAATAATGGAGTTTAGTAGTTTGTATAGTGTTACAATTCAATAAAACAAATTGCTGTTTATGCGAGGTGGCCTTGCCTTGCCCGGCACCGCGTCATCAATCTTTTGTAATAGTTTTTGCTCCAGCTGGCTTGTAGTTGTCAGCAGCCTATCAACATCATTATCTTCATTTCAAAATATACGGCGGCAGAGGCGGCGCAACGGCAGTTAACGGTTCGCGGTGCATTCGGATGGGTCTCGCGCTGTTTCGTTTCGCTTTAAATGTTTCGAGCCACTGCCGGCCGACACACTCGCCTTCGTTCTCTTTAATTGCGATAGCAATTATATGGACACTCTCGGCTGGAAAATGTCCGTCCCCGTCGCCGTCATTCATCGTATATGTATAAGTATGTATATATATATAGAAAAGCCGCAAGGAAAAATAATTCACGAATTCTTTCCGACGCGCGGAATCGAACGGGCGACCTCTCGATTTGCAGCCCGCCGCGTTAGACGTTAGGCCAGGCCCGAGGCATGATGGCAGTTTGGCGTCCGAGCCATGGGGCGTCGCTACCGTCGAAACGATTGCAGCGAACCTGGGTCGGCGGGGATTGAAGGCCTCAGTAAGCTTTAAAATAAAATAACGCGGCCACGGTAGTACACCAGTAGTATAAAACGTGCTTCTGCATTAAACTATAACCAGCTACGAGTATTACAAGGCAAAGTTTTAAGGAAGTTTTGTAAACATGACTGTGCTGGCTCCGCTAGGGCACCGCCGCTCACGCCTGCGCAGCGCACAAGCAGACGACGCGCAGCACGAGAGCGCATAGAACGCAAACTTTACCACCGCACGAGGAGCAGCGATGTCGCACCTTTATTGCGGCCGTGAGTGGTGCGATCCTCGGGGAATGAAGGCGAAACACTTCTTCAGAATCCCTGCTGACCACAGGTATTTATACTTTCACTATATATTTCCCAAGATGTTCGCAAAGTTTTGATTTGACTGTCGTTGACCGTTATGATTTGAAACTGCTGAATGAACAGCGAATTTTCTTGCTGCCATTCGTTGCTGCAGCTATCTGTTTGAGAAATGGTTACGATAATAAGTTAAAATTAGTGGGCGGGCTGCAGTTTGTGGCTCGACGCGCGTCACCTCTCAAAAGCGGAGCTGTTCGCTAGTTATGGTTGCTCACGTTAGTATATATGTGCGTGCCTCACTGCCTGACGTTACCTCTACTATCTCATGAAATCTAACCAATTCGGATTACCGTGTCATGCAACCGTGTCTTCAGGGTGTTTTGTTACGTGTTACTTTAACTTATGCGTGCTAGTAACATTAACGGAGTGGGATAGTTGTTGTGCTCGCTGCAGCTGTTTTTTTAAGCGCTTTAATGCGTGCGTATACATCATGTCCGTGTAGTTTATGGGTGGTGCTCGCAGCCGACGAAAGTATCGCTCGCAAAGTTATTGCGGAGGCCCCAGTAGCGAACTCGGGACACTGCCCTCAGATTCGAATGTGTGCTGCGGTGTTGCACAAGTGAAAACCACCGCGTTCCTCATCTGTGTGTCTGTTTACACACCGACCGCCTGCTCGGATTTTTGTCGCCGTAAATTGTCCGCATTCCTTCCCTTCGGCGTACCTTGCCGCGCTGCTCGACGGGGGACCTTGAACCAAGCGTGATACCCACCTGCCCCTTTTCGCTCTCGGGAAGCTACCGGAAACAGTTTCGCTTATCTCTTCATTACTCCCTCGTGATGCTTCCAACGGGCGAAGGCATGGCCAAGCTCGGTTTTGGATGTTCATGAAACAGGCCGCGCTTATCGCGCGGGGCCACTTTTTTTTTCCCTCTCTAATCTGGACCCATCCCCACCGCCACCCTTTCACTTTTCTGTATTTTTTTTTCAATGCGCTGTTTGCGCTTAGCGTTTACACACCATAATTCCTTATAAGCTTTCAATATCGTTTCGACTCGCAAAAGCAGTGGAAAAACAAGAACTCGATCGAGTTGTGTTTCATATATCAAGTTTTAATTCAGAGAATATTGTCGGGATATATGTAATTATCTGTAATTATAATTTAGTGGAGATTAAAAGCAAGCACATTTATTAAGCTTAGTGCCATGCCTTTAAAAGCTTGCAAGTGTATTTACTCTACCAGCTGTTTTTTCACCGTAGGTGACTAAGTTCGAGTACTTTAATTGCAGACAACCAGTTTACTGCAAGCGAGTTGCCGTCCCTGCTGCTGAGACTGCCCCCCTAGTGTGGAAGGTAGGTGTACCGAACAAGGATCTGTTTCACCTTTCTGCTTGGAATGAAAGGGTACAGAATATTTGGTTGGTGGTGCCACTGTAATACTGCACGAATAGCTTGCAAAAAATAAAAACAAAGAGCGGTACTATTTTGTATTCTACACCTGCACACTCGAGCAGATTGTTCTCTGAAATTAGAACAGTAGGTAGAAATGCCACAGCTGTTTTTCAATTACCAGTGCTATGAGAACAATTGCTGTACGTAAACCTTAAATGCAGGAAATGTACTCTAGGGGAAAAAAATGTTGTTTGCTTGCACTCATAGAGAAGCATTTTGCATGCTTTCCAGTAAAATGTCTGAGTGCACTGTTTACATGGTATGGATGAACTGATAGCATGCTGCACAAACGCAAAATGAAGAAACAGGGAGATAGAGCAGCGAAAATGGCTTTTGGCATCTCACAGTATAAATAGTTTGTACTCTGTCCTGTTTCCGTCCTTACTCCTCTAGTGTTTGTGGAGCTCGGTATGAGTTCACAACAAACCAACCTCCCTGCAAGAAAACTTTGTTGCGTGGTATAGATATCTTTTCTTTTTCTACATCAATGCATAGACTCAGTGCTTTCTTTGTTGAGCTCATTCCATAGAGATGAAAACACTGAGTAGTTTTCCTCAGGCACATGTGAAAATTGCTCCATAAGTCTGTTGCTCAGTATTCACACGTGCAATGCAAAGTGAGGGTATTAAAATACCTGCTTGCCAGCCTTTTATAGCATATTTATTTCTTTTTCAACAGCCGCTTCGCCAAGCACAACCACAAGAAGGCCCACACCACCGTCACAGGTTTCACCAAGTGATGGTAAGTGCAAAAAGTGAGAGAGAGAATTATTGCAAAGTACACATCCTGCATCTGCATAAGGAAGTATGGACCAGTAGTCTTGATGTTTTCCTAGTAGATATGGACACCTAAGCCTGTGTAATATTGTCACAACCTATAATGTTGACAAAACCATACATATAGTTCAGGGCCTGCAACCCGTGATTTAGTTCACGCAATTATTTATATTTCAAATATAAGGTGGGTGCAGTTGGACCTACATAGTTCACACTGAAAATTGTGCTGTCCGATTTGTTGTGATGAGGTAGCTCTGCGAGATAGGCCAGCGGAATATGATGCACAATCAAGGTGTGCATTCATGTAAATGTGGCTTATGCAGCCCAGATAGCTATTTATGAGATGAATAATTCAAAATCCTCCACTTTGTAAATGTCATTGCCTCTGTTCAGCATTTCATGAAATGTTCATTTTTGCAATGCTTTGTGATATTTCCTTAATCATGGATGATTCTTTGAAGATAAAATGCTTGGAATGTATAAATCAATTATGATTCCTGTCTCAGTCGCAGAATACACATTGCTTCCAATGAAAAATGGCATGGCAGCACATAGTGGTCCGTATATTAGTAGCCCTGTGATTGCGCCCTGATAGCTTAATCGTGATTTTTTTTTCTCTACAATGATGAAAGCCTATACCTTCGCATTCTTCCATGTCTTTTTTTTTCAGCTGAGCCTAGTCCGAGCGGCCTCCAATTTTCCAAGGAGGGCAGCAGCGCGGAGCAGATGCAAGAAACGCCAAAAAGTGGGCGAAGAAAACGCAGCTCTGTGCACACCCTTCGCACCAAAAAGAAGCTGCTAACACTTCACTCACGAAGTGAAAGGTACCGCAAGGCAGTCGGTCAGATGAAAAAAAGGGACGAGGCGAGGCGAGTAACGCAGCAGGAGGTTTTAAACAAGCTTGAACCGGATTTGTCAAAGGACCTTTTTTGAACTGCTTAAAGCACGAATCAGGCTTGGTACATTCCCCCCCAAAAAAAAACATTGGTCCAAATGGATGAAACAATTCACTCTCAATTCACGCTTCCTCAGAGAAATGCTTCACTTGCCACATGTGCGGACACTCAGGTGCTGGCTGGCAGACATCCCAATGACACCTGGTATCATTCCAGGTGCCATGGATGCAATAGAATCAATCATTAAAGCTTGGCCTCTGCAAGACAAAGCATGCTGTCTTTTATTCGATTAAATAGCCTTGAAAAGACATTTGATGTACGATCAATCAAAAGATATAGTGATTGGCTACACATATGATGGAAACACAAGGACTTCTCGTGTGGCAAATGCAGCCATTCTAATGGCTGTGTCTGGCATATCGAGAATTTGGATGCAGCCAGTAGCCTTTGCAGTGTCCCGCAATGCAACGTCAGCTCTTGCAATGCACAAGCTGCTATTAGATGTAATTATGCAGCTTGAAAAAAAAAGGTCTTTTGGTAAAAGTGGTCATCTATGATCAAGGGTCAAACAATGTCAGCCTGTCAAGAATGCTGATCCATTCTCTTCATGAACCATGTTTTACTGTCAACAACTGCAAACTATACTTCATGTTTGACATCCCACACCTGATAAAATGCACGCGGAATAATTTGAGAAAACACAAGCTCACGATTGGCTCCGAGGTTGTTGACTGGGCGTACATTGAAACCTTTTACAAAAATACTCGCAAATCACGCCTCTAACACACCAACTGAACATCTAAAAAAAAGAGATTGCTAAGGAAGCTCAAAGAGCAACATATCTACAAGATGCCCTTTGCTGACACACGGCCGCTGGATAAAAAGTGCGCTTTTTCATCCAGCGGCCGTGGCTGACATAAGAGTGAAGTATGCCACACAAGTATTCAGTGAATCTGTCTCTGTGGCACTCCCCACTCTCATTGCCATTCAAGAGCTTCCTCTTGATGCTAAATTTACAGCTCTGTTCACAGAAAGAATGGATAAGATTTTTGACAGCCAGAACAGTTCGACCCCAAAAAATCAGGATGATAAGTTGCGGTATGCAATGATTGATGGGTCGGAACACCGTGCTTCCCTTGAGTCATGCATCAGTTGGATTGCCCAATGGCACTTTGGTAGTCCTCGGGACAAGCAGCCGCGCACTGTTAAAGGTTGGCAGATTAGAATCAAAGCCTTGTTGTTGCTGTGGACTGGTTTAAAAGAGGACTTTGATTTCACTCATCTTTTCACACGTTGATTGCAGCAAGATCCCCTAGAAAACTTTTTTGGAATCATTTGTCAAAAACATGGCTGCAATGAGACACCAAATGTGTACCAATTCGTGGCGGCTCTAAAACATATTTGGATTGGCAAGCTCTTCAAGCTTTCTCAAGGAAACTGTGAGGTGACAACAATTGCTTTCCTCAACAACTTGGAGAGTGCATCTGCATTGTTGTCAACTATAGCAGCACACCAACCACAAGCCACAGCACGCAGCAGGCCTCTGATTCATCTGATGTGCAGGCATCTTCACAAGATGCGACCGACATGGTGTATGAAAATGTTGTGTACCATGTCGCTGGTACTCTTGTGAACAGCTTTCTTGAACTGAGGACTAGTGAGTGCATATGTGAGAGAACACTCCTTGAAGTGGATGGAGGCTCTCTCCATGGACGACACCAATTCTTTGCACTACTCAAGGAAAGTGGTGTACCCGAGAAACTCCTCGGTTCCATTGCAGTAACCTCTGAATCATGTCTGAATTACATAAAGGAATTAGATTCGGCCTTCAGACATGAAATCAACTATTGTGCACATTTTTCCAATGTGTGCAAAAATCTGGTGGAAAGGATGCCAATCCGGCAAGCTATTTTCTGTTCAGTTGGCTGCACTGAGAAATTTCTTAATATTCTGCCGCACAAGGCTACATTGGCACATTACATTTGTAAACAAAAACACACGAGAAACAAAGTCAAGGCACAGTGCTTCTGCCAGCAATAACGTAAAGTAGCAGGCTAAATTTATCCTGTGCCTTTCTAGAACATGATTATGTAAATTGGATTTCTAGTGCAGCCTTCTGCACCCATTTCCTATCCATTTTTTAGATGTGTTGCACTATTTCTTTTTTATGTGTATATGTACGTATTTTTATGTATATATGTATATTTTATGTAGGTATATATTTATATATGTGTATTTATAATTCTGCTGTGGTTGTATGTAATGCATTGACTACTTTTGCTCCTGCTGCGTTACTTTTGTATTATACAAGTTTAACCGACTAACTTTTTTTTTGAAGCCTTGTGTGCCCCTATCAGCATGAGTATTACAACCAGAGGTTCTGGATTGCTTTAGTATTGGGAAATGCCAACACTTCCCAAAATGCACTGGAAAACCCTGCTCGTTCTGCTTTCTTTCTGTTTGCTTGACATGGTTTGGAAGGCAATCAAACATCCAGCCTCCCAAAAAATGCCAAAATTTATATAATACTGACGACTCGTTTTACACTGAAGCAGTCTTTACAAACAGTAACAGTGTGATTAATTCACAATGAACGTTGCAAAAATAGGTTGATTAATAAAAAATGTGGAGGTTTTATGTCCAAAAACCATGATACGAATATGAGGCATGCAGTAGTGGAGCACTTCAGATATTTTGAGCACCTGGCGTTTTTTTAACGTGCACCTAAATCTAGGCAGATGGGCCTCAAGCATATTGCATCCATTGATATGCAGCCGGGATTCAATCCCACTACGTTCGGGCCAGCAGTTGAGCACCGTAACCACTAGACCACTGCGACGGGCCACGAAGGTTGCATGCATGAATTCAGGTGCTCACCAAGTCCAAAAGATTTTCAGCACCCAGGGGCTCTGTCACTTTTCAATTACAAACCTCTGGTCATGACTGTTGTGCCACTGCAAAGAACTGATGGTGTCAGCTATTCACAGGCATAAAAGATACATTGATGAAGTGCTCAGCTCTGTGAGGATTCCAGAGGGGTTTGTGCAGAAGCTGCGACTCGGTTGACATGCATGTTAGTTTGAAATAGAAGCATGCATCCATACTCACTGAAACTATTCACAACGTACTGTTTGTGTAGAGCAACTGTGTTTCTTGTTTAACTAAACTCTGCAAACTCCGACATTCCACTTCCTGAACCAACGAATGACAAGCGATGCAGTTCTAGTTAGTGACACATTATGATGAAACTGTGCAGCGTTCCCCATCTGCAATTTAAGTACTGCTCAGAAAATCTTCTGACATTGTGATGGATCCAACATGATACCTGGTAGAAAAATAATAGGGAAGCTGCGTTCAACTTTGCACTTTACTCTACTTATTTCTTTGATAAGATGCTTATCTTCGTGTATATTTCATGTTACCTTGAGTATTTCGCACACTTCGAACTTGACTAATGACCTGTGATCATTCCTGTTATCACCAGTCACAACCACAATGTTTCCACAAATTTCAAAGGTCACCTCTGCAACTGAGTCTAGACCACTCTTTGTTGCGTTTTTCTCCCTTTATTACTTGAAAATTAAAGCATGCGTGTCTGTTCACATCACGTGAGCTTGCCTACAACACATTTACCTGGAGGAAAACATGATCAGGGATAGCTGAGCCAAATGGTAGATTTGTCTCACTGCTTTTACAAAATATATGCTGTAGCACTGCAGCATATTATGACATTGATCTACTTATGCTCCATGGGTTCGTCTACATGAGCCAAAGGCTATGACTGTTAGGTGCACTTTCTGTGTACATATATGCAAAAGTATGTGTGTGTGTGTATGTGCAAAAGGGAGTGACACAACGCAGGGCAATAAAAAAAAAGTACAGGAAAGGGTGTTTTTCCTATACCCCTTGTTTTCTTCGGCTTGCGTTGCGTCATTATCTTTTGCACAGTATGCACCAACCATTCGAACAACTTGTTTTGTTATGATATATTTCAATGCGCGGGATTGTTTCGCTTCATGCTGCTAGTCATAATCTGTACAACTCGTATGTGTACACTTATTTACGCTGATGTAGCACTTTATATGCTTACCCTGCTTATGTGATTGTATTATGCTGTATTATGCGTTTTCGTATCCTATTTATATTGTACGCGTGCTCGATGTACGCATTCCTGTATTCAGGTTTTACCACAGCAGTATTTCGAATCTTTTTCGTTTTCTTTTGTTATTGTTACCGATATTATAGCCCAAATATTGCCTAAACGTGCAGCAATTTACGTTTCCTTCAATAAAATGTCATGTGAAGAAAGTTATATGCGCTTTTTGCTTCTCGAGCGAGCGCCGAAAGCGGCTGCTATGCAGCTGCGACGGCGCCGCTCGCCACCATTCGCCATGCTACCACAGAGGCTACAACGAAGCAGAAAAACAACTACACACATTACGTACGTACATCGGCAATAAAGAGAGAAGACAGTGCAGTAGCAATTAGTGCGCAAACGCTCGAACCGACGTCGCGGCCGCGGGGCCGGCGGCACCACGAGCGAGGAAGCGACCGCAAACGGGCGCGGCCATATTGGATTTTTTCCTTTCGGATTGGCTCGCCTCCAGCAGAAATCCAAAATCCAGTCAACTACCGCCCAGCCCAGGAACCGCCACCGTCGCCGGAAGCGGAAAAACGTCCCCATTGGCCCTATGGGTATGTCACTCCACTGGTTAGGCCACGACAGCACCGTCTTTCAGCCTGCTAACGGCGCGCTATTTATATACACCATGTAATTCAGCATGCTTTCTTAGTGGCTACATAGATGGCGTGACGTGCGCGCGCCGCTCCTGCTATCGCCGTTGCTCTTCGCTCTACAGGGCGTGGTCGCTTTCGTGCGCTTATCTCCAGGAAAGAAGGGGCGGCCGGTGGGGTGCTTCGCTTCGCTCGCTGCAGCGGCCGCGTTTGCGAAAGAGCGCGCTGTTCAAATAGAAATAAGTAACAACTGTGAGAATTAGTTCGCGCTCGTCTTGTGCGTACCTGTTCGTTCGTTTCGTGCGTCCTGCTTTATGTTTGAGCAGTGCGCTTCAAGTGTCGAGCTGTGACGCGTTAGTTCGCGCTCGTCCCGTGTGCGTTCTTTTCGTGCGTCCTTTGGGCTCGAGCGACGCGCTGGCAATTTCAAGCTGCTTTCCGTTCTTCGCGTTACATTACAATTTATTGCTATCGCATTCATTGCTTCGCCGTTGCGGCGAAACTGTGACTTTTTGTTTTGACTCGTTAAAATGCTTTCGCGAAGTGCATTCAGCTGACTTCGGTGGAACAAAGGGACCGTTGAAGCTTTCACCAGATGACATTCGTTTCAGGCCCGAGAATATACGGACCGGTGAGTATAACCCCATTGCTTGAGTTTTTTTACCAATGACTTTGTGTGGGTGTCACACGGAGGGGACGCACTGTAATATTCAATTTTTCAACATGTCATACGCTGTCGATAAGAAAACGTGCGTTCCTTGATGCGTCGCTTCACGTGGGAGCGAGTTGCCGAGTTTATCGTTTTGGTAACCCAAACCAGGCCGCTGCAATGTAAAAAAGGCAACTACATCACTAACGCTTCGCATGTATCTTCCTAACTTGCCCGTATATCAGTCCAAAAAACATACGAATTATAGTTTGCCCCAGTCGCATATGAGAAGCGAGGTTTAGAGGGCTCAGTTCTCCTGTTGTCAGTGTAGGTTATTTTTACTACGCATTTAGTGCAACAAAAGCTTCACATAATTATGATGTACTTTCACTTATTGTGATAAAGAAACCGTTACTATAATCAGAAATATTGTTTTTCTGCCACAGCCTCTTGGCCTGACAAGGAAACGGCTGTGTGCAATGGGAAAGGCACCTGTTACATAACACGCCTTATAAAGAATCTAGACCGAGTGATACAACATGCATTATAAGGTACGTTTGCATATATGTATAACAACCTGCTGTTTACTTGTTGACTGATTATGTTTACTTTTGCAAAATTTCATATTCATTGATTATGCTTATTAATATCTGACGTCATTGCTTGTTTTTCCAGGATGGCCAGGCAATGACAGGATGACTACCCCCGAATGTCCACTCGGCAAGTGCGGTGAAACATGTGAACGTCTGCTACAACAGGTCATCTTGAATTTCACGCTTGCAATGCTGCATTTGTGAATGGTGTACCAGACATCTCATGGAGAGGTGCTTACAATCGTCCACAAGCATTAGCTGTCTGCTGTGTCATGCAGTCTACACTGAAACACTATTGAAATTGAACACTAGCTCCGTACATTAGTTCGATTACGTGGCACTGCTGAGCTCAACGACGCAGGTTTTATTCCCAGCCACGGTGGTCACAATTCAATGGGGCGAAATGCAAGGACACTCGTGTGCTCAGATTTGCGTCTGAAGTTCAGGGAAAGACGGAAGCTTGAAGACACGAAACATTTGTGAACATGAGGGTCGCTGGAGCAAATGTTTCGACAAGCAGTCTTGTCTTCTTCAAGGCTACAAAGTTGCCCACTACTCTATGACTCATAATCATATTGTGGTGGTGGATTTGACTTAACAATATCATGGTTTGCATGTGAATCATTAGAAATTTTCAATTTGAAGGTGAACATATTCGATAGAAATCTGTCTGGCTGGGTAATATAAGAATAAAAAGACTCCCCAGCCACGTTTAGTCATTAGTTTTTTAATTAAAAAAAAAACAGACCGAACGGGTCTCGAAAAGTAGGTCAGTTTTTTTAAATTATACATTACATTGCAAAACGAACATCACGACAGTGAGGGGAATTAACAGTCTTTCTGACATTTAGTTGTGCCTTGTGAGACAGTTTACGAACTACGCTCAAAACTGTTTTGCCTTAATTCATAGAAGTTTACGAAAATATACGCCAAAGCTTTACAAGGCTGTGCTCAATTACATTAGCCTTTGCACATACGTCCAATGGGCTCCTTCACATTATTTACAGCTAATAAACAAATTGTAAATGTGACGAGCACATCCTGCACCACAGCTTCACCAAGCACATTTACGTTGTCTGTGCTCATTGAATATGGCAGTGTCTTTTTTGTTTTGTTTTTCATATAGCAGAGAAACGTCCCAAATTTATTTGAGCACACCTACTTCTGCTGTTTGATTAAATTAACATGTCACAGTTATAGTGCCTACCACCATGAAGTGAATATCTGTGAACTACCGTCACAAAAGAACCTAGGAAATCGAAGAGGTAATTGAAAACATACATGATCTATCCGCAGCCACACAGCAATATATTACGTATTTCAAGCCGGAGCTTCTAAAAGTAGCAGGGAGAATACATACTTCAGCTTCCAAGCACAGATGCATTGAAAAAAATAAATAACACAATAACAAGTATGCAAATATATATGACCTTTATTTATCCAGCATTGGCACAGGTTCACATCATGCCCCACCAGTTGATTTCGTTAGTGTTTGCTTGCAAGAGAGTGCTCAAGTTCTAGCGACATAGCTATGTGATACAGGGATTGTGCTCATGGCTGAGCAGTTGTTTAGCGTTCTGTGCGAGCACCAGCAAAGATGCACAATGCATGCCTCAAGCTTACTTTCTTAGAATTGTGCTTCTTGAATCTGTAAGCACTCTCCTATATCTGTTTCTTTAGCATTCATCTTCGCTGCATACTCAACAGCCCGATTACTACTAGCGCCAAGAAATTCTACCTGTAGAGACTGTGTAACTGAACTATAACGAGGAACAAGACGAGCCTGAAATATTTTCTTCCACCTATTATCTGAATACAAAATACCTATGGTATGGCCTCACAGCCGAGAATTTCGCCGAGAAATTCGTGCCTACCCTGTAGACACAACGCGATATTGCTTATATGTAACGCATTCAAGGTGACATCGCAGAGCGAGAAAGATGCAGAACTGTACGCATTCGCGATTGTTTACGTAACAAAATTATCAAAACTACATTGCTCTCACTGCGCCAGCTATCTGTCGATGTAGCGCACGTTTCGTTTCCGATTCCACACCATGCACTCTCTTTCAAGATCAACACAACCTGGCAAGCGCCGCATAGCTAACGACAGGATAAGACCCTCGTCCTAACGCAATGAGAGCAATGTCCTTCCAGCGATCTCGGTGTTCAGTTATTGGGGGCGAGGAGTTAAGGCCCAACCACTGGCAAGAGCCGGCACGCGCTCCACGCGCCTACACGTCAAATGCGTCGCGTCGCGCCCCGTGCAGGAGAAGGGCGCGCAACCACTGGCAAGCGTCGACCGCGTCGACGCTCGCTTTTGGCAGAAGCATAGTGTTGCTTGATCTTTTAGGGGCGAAGCTCCTTAAGGCGGCACCCGTTCGTCCCTCGTAGTCGTAATCGTAGTCGTAGTGCGTAACCAGTCTTACGCTTTGACCTCCAAGGTGGTGCCGGTGGGAGATTTTTCCTGTGCGTTGTTGAACAATAAAAATTCGCAGCGGTAGCTAAAAGCCGACTTCTTCCGTCTCTCAATACCCATTAGCAGCCATTCTTACCTCCAAGTAGTGCCTGGTGAGATTTCTCCTGTGCGTGATTAAACAATAAAAATTTTGTTCAAACGCCGTTGATTGATGAAATAAACCAACGAAAGACGCCAGATGTTTTGTAAAAGCAAAACGGAAGAACGCCAGATGTTTCTAAAGCAAAATGAAAAGACGCCAGCTGCTTAACGAAAGACGCCAGATGTTTCCTAAAGCAATGGTTTTCTAAACAATGAAAATTCACAGCGTACATGCCAAATTAAAGTGAGCTGCAAGTCGTCATAACTCATCGAACCTTTAGTATAAACGCGCCCGATCTGACGTCGCTGATGATGTACTGGGCAGAATTCACGGAAGATTCACGGTTTACCGATGAACCTCCGCAGCTTCGCCCACTCATCATTCACTCCGTGGATATGCTGTTCGTTTAAAACTGTCCATGTAGAGCCTAGAACGGTGCGTTATCAATCGAAGCGAATTAGAATATCGTTGAAATATTGATTGTGCTTCACCCACCACTGTTTTGACTATTTAAGAAGTAATTAACATCGCAATGACCAAAGTAACAACACGGTATGCACAAGTAATCGACATCGGTGCGTGCGCTGCTCCCCGAACGTAAGTTCGCGTCTGCATCACGGGACACAGCCAATGATGTTTGCGAGATCGCCAACGCTTGTGCGATCGCCTTGTTGACGCCTGTTCACGGCAATGCTATTAGTGCCCAACAGGAATATAATCATCCTGTTCATGAAAATGGTTCTGCTCCTGTTGCTGCTAAAAAGAAGCGGACGGGAGCGGCGTCGCCCGAACCGTCGGTGGGCTTGACGTCTTTTCTTGGCGCGTACTTTAGTCACGAAAAAAAAGAGAAAGAAATAGACGTTTGCTGCATTGTCCAATTGAGGTGCCCCAAAAGTTCGCCGCATAACAACTAATACTTTTCACATTAACAAAAGACGGCTTTCCCGCGTACCACGGGTGTCACTATGACTAGTATTCTAGCTACCTAATATGAGTTACAGTTTATTACATGGGCCAACATGGAGAAGTTCGAATCCTGGAGCAAGCATACACACTAAAATTTTTTCCATAGCATGGAAACAAGAAACCAACATTACTGAAAACTCACAGTTACTTATGTCCCCTCTAGCAACAAAATGCAGGTAAACTGTAGCACTGCAAGTATGCCTTACTTTCTAATAAATGAATATGCACTGTTCACCACAAAATACGCATCGAATTCATAATTAAGCAGTCTATCCCCACGCCTTATACACTTCCAGGTAGTGCAGAAAACATACTCATATACCTGCTTATTGTTTACTTGCACAGCGTGATGTTTTAAGAAAGGCATTCAGGTCTATAAAACAAAACATAATTGACCTATAATTGACTTATACAGCATTTGGTTCATGTAGGGGATGTGCAAGAGATCTTTTCTCTGAATTTCAGTGAAATGAAATGAGTGGTAGATGGTGTCTGTACATTGATTGCATAATTGTTGCTAGGAATTGCTCAGAAAGTAAATTTGCGAGCAGCGCTTTTCGTGAAGCTATCATAGGGCCCGTCCTGTTCCTGAAGCTTTTAACACCAAGAAAACTTTATAAAGGCTCTAAAAAGCAAAAAATGAAGTAGCATGAAGGTTTATAAACCACCAGGCTCATATACCTACACAACAAAATTCATTAAAATTATCATGAGTATGCTGGTGCATCCAGTGCATGTTTACACTTCATATTTTACAGCATTTATTGAAGTAATAAACCCCACCTGAAGCTTCATGATGTGATAGATATCGGTCATAAGATTGCAACCAAACACTGTGCAGAAGGCCATACGATTGCAGCTGAGCACTGTGTAGAAGGCTTTCGCACGTTCTTGGTGATCTAAATATCCGCTAACGCAACGAACCACACCTAACACTTCATGGTGCAACAGATATCGGTCATAACATTTACTTATTTATTTTCAAATACTGCAGCCCAATGCAGGGCTACTGCAGGAGTGGTGTACACAAATGCAAAACGAAAGAATGTAGACAGTAATATCGCAATAAGTGCTTCAACAAAAGCAGATATCGCCACCTGTTGAGTGCAACTGGGTAAAAAATGAGAGAAATACATTAATCGTACAAGTGCCCTCCAAAAATCAGATTCATTTCACGAACCGAACCAGGTAGATCATTCCAGTGTTCGGAAATCCCAGAAAAAGTTGTATTTGAACATGTTGGTGTGCACAAAAAATGGCTTATGTTAAGATTGTGATTGCAGCTGTGCACTGTGTAGAAGGCTTTTGGACGTTGTCTGTAGTCTAAATATCCTCTAGCGCAACCCACACCTGACACTTCATGATGCGACAGATATCGGTCATAAGGTTGGAACCGAACACTGATTTTCGCATGTTGTGTGTAGTCAAAATATGCTCTAGCCCAATAAAGCACACCTGGCACTTCATGCTGGGACGAATATCAGTCATAAGATCAAACCATGCACTCTGTAGAAGGCTTTCGCACATTCTTGGTAGTCTAAATATCTTCTAAGGCAACAAACCACACGTGACACTTCATGATGCGACAGATATTGGTCATAGGATTGCGACCAAGCACTGTGTAGAAGGCCTTTGGACGTTATCTGTAGTCAGAATATCCTCTGACGCAACAAACCACACCTGACACGTCATGATGTGACAGATATCGGTCATAAGATTTGAACCGAGTACTGGTTTTCGCACGTTGTCTGTAGTCTAAATATCCTCTAACGCAACAACCCACACCTGACACGTCATGATGTGACAGATATCGGTCATAAGATTGCAACCGAGTACTGGTTTTTGCACGTTGTCTGTAGTCTAAATATCCTCTAGCCATAGGCGTGCGCAGGGTTGCCCATCAGGGGGGGGGGGCAAAGGCTCCTCGCAGCGCCCCCCCACCCTACTAAGTCAATGTATGGGGAGATTTTGCGCCCCCCCCCCCTGTTAGGTGGCTAGAAGGGTCAATGTACGGGGCAGATTTTGCGCCCCCCCCTCTCAGGTGATTAGGGGGAGGGCGGCCGCCCCACCTGCCCTCCCTGTGCGCACGCCTATGCCTCTAGCGCAACAAACCACACCTGGCACTTCGTGATGCGATAGATATCGGTCATGAGATTGGAACCAAGCACTGTGCAGGAGGCCTTTGCACGTCGTCAGCAGTCAAAATACCCTCTAAAATAATAAATCGTGCCTGAAACTTCATGATGCGACATATATCGGTCATAGGATTGCACCAGAGTACTGTATAGAAGTATTTGGCAAGTTGTCTAACGTAGCTAAACTGAATGTCTTCATATTTCAATTATGCTTAAGTGCATGCATAGTCTAAGTTAGTGCATATACAAAGAACTGAACAGAAATGAAATAGTCCTTGCAATACATCAAAGGATTTGTCAGTTGAAACCATCAAATAATTATTTCAGCTGGAATCAGCCTGGAGGAAGAGATAAATATGTGCGCAATTTAGAATGGTCACACAAGTGTCTGAGGTTGCAGATGAGGCGCCGTTTGAATTCTTTCTAAACAAAGAGCAGCACAGTAATATTGCACTTTCATTCCTTCTGCACATACGTGTGGTGACATGCTCGTCTCTTCTTACTATCGTTTCATTGTGCACCTCAGATTTCAATGGAGGTGCTTGTCACGAGCTTTTTAGCAAATTAGCTGTCCAGCTGTAGCAAAACATGTGTATATTTAAGTAAACTGTAAAACGATGGAGAAGCGCGATTGTTCGCATTCTCCCGTCTATGAGTATCAGAGTAGACTAGGGAGAATGCGTGTCAAAATAGACAACCTGCAAAACAAGGTATGTGCAACTGGGCATATGCTAAGGTGTAGTTGCACAGCAGAGACGCAGACCAAGAGTCAAGAAGTGAAATAGCAGGAATTAAATAGTCAACTTCGCGCCAAAATCACATTCACACAGAAGAAGAAACAAGACAGGACTTTCTTCTTCTGTGTGAATGTGATTTTGGCGCGAAGTTGACTATTTAATTCAGACATGTACCAACTAGCCCGACAGCGAGTTCTACTTGAAATAGCAGGCAACACAAGCAGCACTTAATCATGCAACTTTCTTTTTTTTCGATCACCACACTCGCGCACGTTCGAGCTTTAATGTAAATGAGACCTCTGACAGCTGAATGTGTCGGCGTCGCTGGTACCCGGCACGAAATCACGTCACACTGCTACCAACAAGCGCACGCTTGTTGTTAGCTTGGCAACAGACGCAAACGATTTGCGCCGAAGCGAACCAATGTTTCAGCGTCGTAAAATACGCAATCCTCCTCATGTACGTTGTCACATCACCGAAATGCGTTGGCAAGTGCGATGTTCGCTTTCGGCAATGATGAGGCGAATGCCGATGTTGAAAACAACACACTGCGGATAAAAACTCCTGCGTAAGCGCCACGCCATGTCTCTGGCGTCATATATAGTGGCTATGTATGAACGGAAACAACTACCGTCAATTTCTTCAACTAAAGTTCCTCACATGAGCTGGTTCACACGAACTCGACGGTAGAGGCCTACGCTGAATGCAGACGACACCGCTCTGAATTGACTTCGCGGTAGGCGAGGGCTCACGCTCAGCACTTCAAACCTCCGAAGCATGTTTACACCCGTTCCGAGCGCAGATACACACAGATCAGAGCACAGGAGCAGCGACATGCTGCAGTAGTTGGTACGGTGTTTTCACTCGGTCGACGATCGCACTCAAAACCGGCGCAAGGGCAGCAGGCAGGCATTCACTGGATTGGTCGGCGTCGCTCGAACTCGGCACCAAACCGCGTCCCGCTGGTAGCACTCGTGGTCGTTCGCCGTGTCGTCGTCGTACTGGAGACGACGCCATCACTCAGGAGCGTTTGCGAACGTAGTTTCTGTGCTTGCCCAGCACTCGGAGGTGCCTTCGAAGCGACGGCCATTAGGCATAGCAGTCAGAGGTATCGCGGCCTCTGATTGGTTGGCGCCGCCGTACGCGTGTGACGTAGGCAAAAATATCAGTATTTTTTTCTGGCTGTCTGTTCTTTCTATTTTTTGTCTTTTTTTTCTCTCTGTCTCTCCTCTGTAAATTTTTTTGGAAGGTTCTCTCTTCCTCTTTCTTTCTGGCTGTCTGTTCTCTTTTTTGTCTTTCTTTCTCTCTGTTTCTCTCTTTTCTCCTATGTAAAATTTTTTGTAAGGGTTCTCTATTTCTCTTTTTTTCTGGCTGTCCTTTCTCTTTCTTGTCCTTCTTTCTCTCTGTTTTTCTCTTTCTCTCCTCTGCAAAATTTTTTGTAAGGGTTCTCTCTTTCTCGTTCTTTCTGGCTGTCCTTTTTCTTTTTGTCTTTCTTTCTCTCTGTTTCTTTTTCTCTCCTCTGTAAAATTTTTTGTAAGTGTTCTGGCTTTCTCTGTCTTTCTGGCTGTCCTTTCTCTTTTTTGTCTTTCTTTTGTCTGTTTCTCTCTTTCCTCTCTCCTCTGTAAATTTTTTTGTAAGGGTTCTCTCGCTTTCTCTTTCTTTCTGGCTGTCCTTTCTCTTTTTTTGTCTTTCTTTTTGTCTGTTTCTTTCTTTCTCCTCTGTAAAATTTTTATAAGGGTTCTCCTTTCTCCTTCGGGCTGTCCCTTCTCTTTTTGTCTTTCTTTCTCTCGTTTCTCTCTTTCCTCTCTCCTCTGTAAAACTTTTTGTAAGGGTTCTTTTCTCTTTCTTTCTGGCTGTCTGTTCCTTCTCTTTTTTGTCTTTCTTTCTCTCTGTTTATCTCTTTCTCTACTCTGTAAAGCATTTTGTAAGGGTTCTCTCTTTCATTCTGGCTATCCTTTCTCTTTTTTGTCTTTCTTTTTGTCTGGTTCTCTCTTCTCCTCTCTGTAAAATTTTTTGTAAGGGTTCTCTCTTTCTCTTTCTGGCTGTCCTTTCTCTTTTTATCTTTCTGTGTGTTTCTCTCTTTCTCTCCTCTGTAAAACTTTTTGTAAGGGTTCTCTGTCTTTCTTTCTGGCTGTCCTTTCTCTTTTTGGTCTTTCTTTTGTCTGTTTCTCTCTTTCCTCTCTCCTCTGTAAAATTTTTGTAAGGGTTCTCTCTTTCTCTTTCTTTCTAGCTGTCCTTTTCTTTTTTGTCTTTCTTTCTTCCCGTTTCTCTCTTTCCGCTCTCCTCTGTAAAATTTTTTTGTAAGGGTTCTCTGTCTTTCTTTCTGGCTGTGCTTTCTCTTTTTTGTCTTTCTTTCTGTGTGTTTCTCTTTCTCTCCTCTGTAAAGTTTTTTAAGGGTTCTCTGTCTTTCTTTCTGGCTGTGCTTTCTCTTTTTGGTCTTTCTTTTTGTCTGTTTCTCTCTTTCCTCTCTCCTCTGTAAATTTTTTGTAAGGGTTCTCTCTTTCTCTTCTGGCTGCCCTTTCTCTTTTTTGTCTTTCTGTGCGTTTCTCTCTTTCCTCCTCCCTCCTCTGCCAAATTTTTTGTAAGGGTTCTCTCTTTCCCTTTCTTTCTAGCTGTCCTTTCTCTTTTTTTGTCTTTCTTCTTCCCGTTTCTCTCTTTCCGCTCTCCTCTGTAAAATTTTTTGTAAGGGTTCTCTGTCTTTCTTTCTGGCTGTGCTTTCTCTTTTTTGTCTTTCTTTCTGTGTGTTCTCTTTCTCTCCTCTGTAAAGTTTTTGTAAGGGTTCTCTGTCTTTCTTTCTGGCTGTCCTTTCTCTTTTTGGTCTTTCTTTTTGTCTGTTTCTCTCTTTCCTCTCTCCTCTGTAAAATTTTTTGTAAGGGTTCTCTCTTTCTCTTTCTGGCTGCCCTTTCTCTTTTTTGTCTTTCTGTGCGTTTCTCTCTTTCCTCCCTCCTGCCAAATTTTTTGTAAGGGTTCTCTCTTCCCTTTCTTTCTAGCTGTCCTTTCTCTTTTTTGTCTTTCTTTCTTCCCGTTTCTCTCTTTCCGCTCTCCTCTGTAAAATTTTTTTGTAAGGGTTCTCTGTCTTTCTTTCTGGCTGTGCTTTCTCTTTTTTGTCTTTCTTTCTGTGTGTTTCTCTTTCTCTCCTCTGTAAGTTTTTTGTAAGGGTTCTCTGTCTTTCTTTCTGGCTGTGCTTCTCTTTTTGGTCTTTCGTCTGTTTCTCTCTTTCCTCTCTCCTCTGTAAAATTTTTGTAAGGGTTCTCTCTTTCTCTGGCTGCCCTTTCTCTTTTTTGTCTTTTTGTGTGTTTCTCTCTTTCTCTCCTCTGTAAAATTTTTTGTAAGGGTTCTTTCTTTTTCTTTCTGGCTGTCCTTTCTCTTTTTTGTTTTTATTTTTGTTTGTTTCTCTCTTTCTCTCCTCAGTAAAATTTTTTGTAAGGATTCTCTTTCTTTTCTGATCTTTTTTGTTTTTCTTTCTCTCTGTTTTTTTCTTCTCTGTACTCATTCTGTCGCCCATCCGAGTTATTGCATCCCACGCCAGGCAATTTGCGCACGTGTTCTGGAAGCAAGGGAGAAGGTGAAGAAGAGGACTTGCTGAAGAAGAGCGCTTGCCGTCCGAGTTATGCGTTCATGATTATGATAGTTTTTTTCGTGCCTAACGGACTTTCTACGAGCATAAACAGGTCCGCTAATAAAATTTCTGGCTACTCCACTGCTAGGAGCTGCTTGGCACATACAAGCTTCAATGGCGCATACCCACCCGATTTTTTGCGTCCCGCGCCGGAGTTGGCCCATCGTAAACAGGTCCGCTGTTAAAAAGCCAAACTCGCTTCTGTTTAAGTTTTCTCGGTTACTGTGACGTTAGATTGATAGCCTTCCGTACCTTTAGGCACAGCTCCTCCCAACCAGCGCACCCCGACTTGTGTGCAAAAGGTAATATCCATGACTATCCCATCCCTCCACAGCGGCAATAAGCACGACGCATGCTTACAAACTCTGCTGGCAGACACCGCTCAAGATTCGGGTTGTTTGCGAGGGGTCCCCTGTCTGTCTCTGACAGCCGCATTCGCAAACGTCCACGGGTTGTTCGTCTCGATTCCCGTACGTGCCTGCTTCGAGAACACTGCAAATGCAAGAACTGAAAAAAATTTGGAAATTGCATCGCCCTGAAGTGGCACAGGCAGCAGAGTGAATGAAGCGGCCGAGTAAACGAAAGGCAAAAATTGGCGTCCCTTGACGCCGATGAAAAAGAAACACGGGCGCTTTTAAATATGCCTCGACGCTCCTTTCAGGGAGTACCCGCTCTTCGATCAGCAAGATCGCGTATCTAAAAACGGGCGTTGCGGATAAATCGATGGGCACCGTTCTCAAGGTTCATTCGCCGTGTACCTTACTCGTCGGCCTGTTTGCTTACACTGACGGGCGCCTGACAGATATGGCAGGATCTTCAGTGAGTGAGTGTAACTTAGGCTGAAAGTTTCGACGTATTGCCGACTGGGGTGCAGTCGCAATCGCGTGGCAGGTGCCCGTAGTTCAATTTGGGAGACTTTGTGTGCACCTCCTTCTATCGCGTTTGCTCATTTCGAGTGCGCTCGCAGTTTCGCGATGCGTGTAAGAATTGGAAGAGACGCATTTGCAGTTCGTCACATGAAAATGCAAGACAAAACCCAGATGTAAATCGCACCTGTGACGTACGTACTGACTAGATTGCATATGTTCTATAAAATGAGAATGTTTAATAAAATAGCGAGCTCTACTTATTTTTTTTCTAGGTATTAATATAACAGAGGTAATGCAGAACGTGCGCTACATATATGAAACCAGCCTGCTTCCGAGGGTAGCATCATCACGATGACAGTGGTACATTTATTTACAGTGATGGTTCAATGTGCGCGTGATTTCAAGTAGTTCTTGCAGGTTCAATAGAACGTGTTTTGGTAGTTGGCCCTGCATAACAGGTAGCGCAAGTTCGACGTCAGAAAAACAGCGCTGTCTATCCCTGAGGTGGGAGAACGCTAGGGCGTATTGGTTGTTCATCGTTTCTTCTCCAACCATAGCGCAATGCAGAACACGGGACAAGCGCTCAATATCAACAAAAGGTTTTTTTGCAGAAATAGAGCATATATAAGCACCCTTTGAAGCTGCAGCTCTGAAATGAAAGAAGGTGAGAGACACGTGTCTATGCCAAGAATTCATGCTCTTTCACAGATAAAAGGACAGACGGAATGCTGACACACCTGTTTCTGTCTCTGACGCCTCTATTATTTCTCTAGTCGTTTTGTCACGGTGCCGATACAGAACAAACTGTCTGATTGAACAGTGGAACGCACTGTGATTCGCGTCCCACTTCTCAAAATGGGCGGCAAGGTGTCCGTCATGCGTTCCTGATTTTGTTGTTATGCTCGAGCAGGCGAACGTTGAGGCATCTGCCATCTGGCCTACGTAAAGCCTTCCACATGAAAGAGGAACTTTGTAAACAACGCGTCTTGCGCAAGACACGTAAGCGTTTTTGTGTCTGATGAGGCAAACAGGTTTCCGCTTCCTTGTCGGACAACTCAACTTACACACCAACTCAAAAGCTTGTTAGGTGCCGAAAACACAACCTTTACTCCAGAGTGAAGAGCAGAGATCTGAGTGAAGAGCATAGAGCGGACCTGAGAGAACCGCAAAAGAAAATCGAGCAAAAGAAAAGTTGGCTGTAATTCCCGTACCTTCAACAATTGTCTCAAAACTTAAAGAGGTTGGGCAGCGTTCTGGAGTAAAGGTTGTGTTTTAAGCACCTAACAACGTTTTGAGTTTGTCTAAGTTGATTGTTCGACAAGGAAGCCGACACCTGTTTGCTCCATCAGACACAAAAACGCTTACGTCCTCTTGCACAGAGGCGTTGCGTACACAAATTTCCTCTTTCCACGTGGAAGGCTTTACGTAGGCCATACTCTTTTCTTGTCCCGTGTTCTTTATGCGCTATGGTTGCTGAAGAACGTCTATCTCTGAAACGGCTTGTATATCACTTATAATCATATTCGTAACGCAAAAACAAGACGCAGACACAAGAAAGGACACAAACACAGGACGGGACGACCGTCCTGTGTATTGTTTCCTTACTTGTGTCCTGCGTCTTGTTTTTTGCGCTACGAATATTATAAGTGATTCAAACCAACTAGCCCGCATCACCGCCTTGACGCTTGTATATATTACCATGAGATGTTTTCATTGCCGGGGTCCACCAACACTTTTACTGACGTCATTTCCGTCACGGAAATGGTGTGAATAAAATGAACACGAACAGATGCCAGAGAAAAATTCCGCCGAGTGAATTGAGCCCACAACCACTTGGACTGCCACTATAGGTGCTCTATGCACTGCGCACACACTGACGGAGCTCCACAACCGCGTCTTATATCGCCTGCTCCCTCTCACTGCGCGCTTTGTTGGCAGGAGTGGTGCCGCCATCCAGGAGAGGTGAATCATTTATGACCATGGCTTACGAGATTTGGAGCGCGAAATCGCTGAGGTCATGTGATCAGACCAAGCAGCGACGCCAGAAGAGTGTTCGGTATAGAGCACTGCACGGGCCCCAGCCGTCGGAAGCGTTTTCCGGCGGCCTGGGCTTGAGGCTGCGGGCCGGGCCGGACTCGGGCCCGCTCATTAAAAGGCCTAAGTCGGGCCTTCGAGCACACGCGAACGTTATGCATTGCATGGTCGAAGGCATTCTGTGTCAAGCTGAAGTGGCACGTGCAAAGAGCTGGCTCTTAGTAAAGCTTCGCAAAGAAAATAGAAAAACAGTTGAAGTTCTGTTTTTTCCACCGGTATAGATATATCAATACTGGCGCGTTTATTTGATGCTGTAAGCTCATGAATTCAGCTGTGTGTATGTATATATATATATATATATATATATATATATATATATATATATATATATATATATATATATATTATATATATATATATTGGCGCCGTAGTTGTCCGCCGCCGCCGGTGTCCGTAACCATTATCGCTCGAAATAAGAAAAATATCCGGGATGGAACGAGGTTCGAACTTGGTTCCTTTGCGTGGGAGGCCAGTGTGCTACCTCAGAGCCATGCCGGTGCTTGAAAATGCTTCGCAAAAAGATCCTTTACAGGCTTGATGTCGGGAAGCACCACATTAACATGTAATATTGAGTGGTAGAAGAGTAAAAATACACCCAGGAGTCACACTACGCGAATTTTGTAACCAGGCGTCACACAACGCGAATTGCGCAACGAGAGGGTTGTTGAATGCTTCCAGCCCATTACAAAGGGATCTGTCATTAATTATTCATCGTCATCAGCCACAGCATCAACAAAGTGAACATAATGTATTACAGATATTTAGCGGGTACCACGGTTCTCCGCAGAATGACGAAAAATTGCATAGTGGCTGCTTCCCTTCTTCACAAAAATTATGATGATTTATAGCGTAGTGGGTTCCTCGCATTGCACTTCTATTGGTTGTCAAGGAAGCCCATAAGGCTCCCATGACCCATTTCCTCAGGGTCTCAATAAAGTTAATTCGCTCTCTCTCTCTCTTTCTCACCTAATGTTGTATTTGTCGAAGATTGTGAAGCGGCCACCCACTTCGGAGCAGCTTGGAAGGCCCCGCGGCGAAAGGGAGGAGGACGGGCAGCTCGGGGGGGACGCGTTTCGGCGTTGCGGCAGCAGCGGCCCGCTATCTGGAGGCGACAATGGGTACCGGAAAAGCGGAAAACGTCTACAGGTGACATCGTCGTTTTACGACATACGCGCCCAGCCCGTGAAAGAACACTGAAGCACATGGACCGTCTGCTTTCAAATCAGTTGCACGTGCGGGGTGCAGAGGAAACTCTTTTGACTGTGCCTGTGTTTTTGTGTTCTATTTTCCTTTTTTTTCCCTCTCTACGAGAGTCCTGTAAATAGTGGAAGAATAAACCAGTCTTCGTGATGCGTTCGAACCGAGCGGACGTCTTGATCCTCCGTCGTCGTCCACGCACTAAAGAAAGTTTGCCTCCCTGCTATTCCGCCACAATATTTTCTGGTGCCGAAACCCGGGAATATAGGGACCCAAAGATGGACATCGACAGGATCAAGCGCAAAAGGGCCGTGGTGCGGACGTCAACGACAAAGCTTCTCAACGACATAGCCACCATGGAGGACGACGCATCACTCGGTGAGCTCGAAGAAAAGATCAACCTTCTCTCACTTAAGGAAGATTCACTGAAAGAGCTAGATCGGGAAATTGAGAGTGGCGTAGAAGATTTAGAAGAGGAAATTGCATGCTCCGAGACCTACAAAGAAAGAATCAGCGTAGCAAAAACCAAAGTACAGCGCATGCTACGTGAGCGTAACTGCACTAACACCTCATCAGTGACCGCTTCGCTAGATCGCACCTCAAGCTCCTCAGATCAAAGAGAATCAGCAACATAACATACCGCAAGTAACCCCCACAGTAAAGCTGCCAAAACTAGAAATAGCAAAGTTCAACGGTGAGCTTCGACAGTGGCAAGGCTTTTGGAGCCAATTCGACTCAACAATAAACGCGAACCACCACCTGTCAAACGTGGACAAATTCAAATACCTGAACAGTTACCTCACAGGAAAAGCAGCGGCTGCTGTTGCAGGGCTTGATTTGTCTGAAGGAAACTACGAAGTTGCTCTCTCGCTGTTAAAGGAAAGGTTCGGCCGAAAAGAAGTCATTATCGAGGACCACATGTCCAGATTGCTCAATATCAGGTCAGTGCGTGACTCGCGGAACCTCAGCCAACTTCGAGGCCTTGTTGACGAAGTAGAAGGGGTGTACGAAGCCTCACTTCTCTGGGCGTAGGTGTCAGCACGTACGGAGCTTTGCTACTGACAGTTGTAAAGAAAGCGGTGCCTGCGGACCTTCATCTCGAATATGCCGAAGAAAAGACGCTACGACAGGAGGCAGTGAATTGGAGGCATTTGTGCATTTTTTGAGAAAAGAGGTTGAAGCACGGGAGATCATCAGCGGGCCGAAGCACCCAGAGGCATGAGTGTAGAGTCGTCGATAGAAAACCGCAAGAGCACCTTTAAAGCGGCGAGAATGTCTTCGGCTGCGGCATTACATACAATGACCAAGGAAAGAACAGGGTGTCTGTTTTGTTCGTCAGAGTGCCACGAAACCGGTAACTGCGACGCAGAGATGTCGGCAGCTGATAAAAGGGAAATGCTGAAGCGTGAGAACAGATGTTTCCGTTGCACAGTAAAGGGGCACACGTCAAGAGAGTGCCGTAAGGCCAAATGGCTCAGGTGTGCCAACTGTAGCGGTAAACACGCCACGGCTATGTGTGATCCTGATTTCAGAGGATACCGCGGCACTGCTGAACAGAATCCATCCTCTCGACCAGTGACTGAAGAAGCCGCAGTGCTAAAGTCTTCTCTAGGCTCAGAAGAGAAATTTATGTGCACGGAGGGGCATCAGTTGCTTCTTCAAACAGCGCGAGCTTGGACAGAGGGACCGCACAAAAGTACACTTGTCAGGCTTCTCCTAGATGGCGGCAGTCAAAGGACATTCATCCATCGCAACTTATCTGAAAGACTGCAGTTAAAGGTGCTTGGGGAAGAGGAGCTTAGAATATATGCCTTCGGCGACAAGTCGGCAGTAAACCGCACTAAAGCGCGTCGGGTCGAGCTGTGGCTCCGAAGCCAGTACGACGGGAAAAGGATACGAGTCGAAGCGCTGGAAGTTCCCTGCATCTGCGCGGATCATGTCTACACCATCAAAGTCAGTTCTGCTTGAACTTTCGAAATTTGACTTACCCGTTGCAGACGTCGCGCAGGGTGACGATGTGAAAACATTGACCTTCTAATCGGAGCTGATCACTATTGGGAAATAGTCACGGGATCCACGAAGCGCCTAACCTCCAAACTGATGGCAGTGGAGACAGTATTCGGGTGGACAGTCCAGGGTCAGGTCGGCACAAGAAGGTCAACAGGAGTCTGTTCCTCTGCTGCTGGCGTAATGCGAGTGGGAGTGAGCGAAAAAACAGACAAGGAAATATCCGCACAGTTGAGGTCCTTCTGGGAGCTCGAGCACATTGGTATCAAAGAAAATGAACCAGCTCGTCACCAAGACGCAGTCCTACAGCACTACAAAGAAACCGTCAAGTTTGAGCATGGTCGGTACAAAGTGTCATTTCCCTGGAGGCCAATGGTCAATGAGCTCGACGACAACTACGAGTGCGCCGCGAAGCGTCTTAGAGCCCAAACAACGCGCCTTTTGAAAGAAGATTCCTTGATCAGGGAATATGACGCCTGCATCCGAGAATACATCGAAAAGGGCTACGCAGAGCCAGCCAACGAGCGTTGCAGCACTTCGGAAGGTCCAGTATATTATATGCCACATCAAGCAGTTGTTCGTCAAGAAAGCCAGACAACAAAAATGAGGGTAGTATTCGATGCATCATCCAGTGCCAAAATCGCCTCTCACTGAATGATGTTTTGGAAAGTGGTCCGAAGCTTAATCCAGAGCTGATCGATTTGCTGATCAACTTCCGCACTTACAACATCGGCCTCATTGCGGATATTGAAAAGGCATTTCTTCAAATATCCTTGTCAGACGACGACCGGAACGCTGTGCGTTTTCTCTGGTATGCTACTACGCCGAAGAAAGGTGAAGAACTACCAGCGGTGGCGGCCTATCGAATGACACGCGTGCCGTTCGGTGTCACATCCAGCCCTTTCCTATTGGCCGCAACATTACAACACCATCTTGAAGGACTCCCGCAGTATGCTGAGACGGCGAGCATCCTACGCAACCATCTCTATGTTGACGACCTAGTGACTGGGGTCGACAGCCTTGAACAGGGTAAAGTGTTATGCCAGGAATCAAGCGATATATTATCACAAGCAGGAATGCGACTCCACAAGTGGATGTCTAACGACCACGATTTAGTCAACTTCATAGAGGATGGGAATGTGACAAGAAGTAATGCGAATGCTGAACCTCCTGCAGCCACCAAGGTATTGGGAGTGGCCTGGAATGCTCAGACGGATAATTTTGAGTACAATATGACCTCACTTCTTGATTTCCTCAACACAAGAGCTGACAGCAAGAGATTCGTACTGCAAGTCTCAGCCAGAATTTTCGACCCCTTTGGGTTTATTGCTCCCACAACACTGTACGTAAAGATATTGTTCCAAAGATTGTGGGAGTTGGGTGCTGGTTGGGACGATCCCTTGCCAGAAGAAATGCGGGCGGAGTGGGACTGCTGGTGTGAAGAGCTTCAATGCATCAAGGGAGTGTCCATTCCGAGAGTCATATCAAGGGATTTCCGACATGAAGAGACAGAGAAAGTGTTGCACATTTTCTGCGATGCCAGCCCGAAGGCCTACGGTGCTGTCGCATACGTTGCATGCAAGTCTCCTCTGGGAATAATCACTATAAGCCTAATTATGGCCAAATCAAGAGTAGCTCCTTTGAAGCGCCTCTCGTTACCCCGACTGGAGCTGATGGGGGCCCTCATTGGCGCTCGACTGTGCCGCTACGTTGTCAAGGCCTTGGACCTCCAGAATGCTGCTACTATTCTTTGGACTGATTCCACAGTGGCTATGCACTGGATTAAAGGAAACGCTGCCAGATGGAAGCCCTTCGTGGCAAACCGGGTGTCAGAGCTACAGGCGCTGACTGATCCTAAAGATTGGAGACACTGCCCAGGACCAGACAACCCCGCTGATCTAATCACTCGCGGTATCCTCCCGTCGGCCTTGTTGGAGAGCGAGTTGTGGTGGAAAGGACCCCATTGGCTTCACGGCGATGAGACGCATTGGCCAACGACAGGCGAGCCGAGCCCAGGGGTTGCAGAATGTCACGTAGAAGAGAGAAAAGTGACGGTGATGCCCATTGTCTCATCATCATCCGAGGCAGTGCTGAAAGTGGAAGAGTTCAGCTCATTCAGCAGAGTCGTTCGCGTAACTGCGTGGATCCACCGCTTTGTCAACAATTGCCGCAACGGGAAGGAAAGAAAAAGTGGCCCACTACGAGCTGAAGAAGTGATCGATGCTGAGAGGTACTGGTTGGCTGCAACTCAAGGAGAAGCATTCAGCGACGACATTTCCAACCTGAAAGCCCAAAGACCGCTGCGCAAAGGCTCTCCTGTTTTGCCATTCAACCCGTACCTTGACAGGGAAGGTCTCATGCGAGTTGGTGGACGCCTGCAATTCACTGACAACCACGAAGAGACCAAACATCCTATCGTTCTCCCTGGCACTCACCCCTTCACGCTGCTGCTCATAAGGAAAGAGCACGTGAGAATGCTGCACTCAGGGGTACGCGACACCCTGGCGCAGTTGCGAGAGTCGTATTGGATCATCCGAGGGCGCCAGGCCGTAAAAAAGGTTATCAAGCGGTGCCTCATTTGTCGCAAACAAAGTTGCCCTCCCGCCACGGAACCAGTAGCACCACTTCCAGCTGACAGAGTGACAAAAGGAAATCCGTTCGACACCGTTGGCATCGATTTCGCAGGACCTTTGATTTGTCAACAGTCGCGCGACGTCCGGAAATGTTACATCGCAATTTTCACCTGCGCTGTGACACGTGCCGTGCATCTTGAGCTCGTCAGCGACATGTCGACTACAGCCTTTCTCCTGGCATTCAAGCGCTTCGTGGCTCGCAGGGGAATCTGCTCGACTATTTATTCGGACAACGCGCTAACTTTCAAGAGAGCAGCAAAAGACCTGAAAGCGATGTTCGCGCTACTAAAATCACAGGAAATGCAGTCTTACTTCGCCGGAAACCAAATCAGGTGGAAGTTTATTGTTGAAAGGGCAGCTTGGTGGGGCGGATTCTGGGAGCGGTTGGTGCGATCGGTGAAGGTAGCGTTGCGCAAGGTGTTAGGTCGGAGCAGTTTAAACTTTGAAGAACTCACAACGGTCTTGTACGAAGTGGAGGCCGTGATAAACTCACGCCCATTGACTTTCACCTACGAAGATGCCCGAGAGCCAGAACCACTGTCGCCGGCGCACTTCCTCGTCGGAAGAAAGCTGACAACCCTTCCTCCACACCACCTGCCAGCCGAAATTCCGGGCGGTGACGCGCATCTCTCACGGCGCTGGAAGTACCGGTCAGCCATGGCTGAAGGATTTTGGAGACGATGGCGGAAAGAGTATTTATTGGAGCTTAGATCAGCCCATTTGTCTCACCCAACGACATCGAGTGACCTAAAGATAGGCGATTTGGTGCTTTTAAAAGAAGACCATTTGAAACGCCACATGTGGAAGATCGCCAGAATCAAAGAAACGTTCAAGGGCAGAGACGGCAGGGTGCGGGCCTGCCGGCTGGCACTAAGCGGGGGAACGGAGCTGAAACGACCAATACAGCTGCTTTATCCTCTAGAAGTCGACGAACAATGAGCTAAAGAGTTCGCTCATCCGGGGGAGGTTGTTGTATTTGTCGAAGATTGTGAAGCGGCCACCCACTTCGGAGCAGCTTGGAAGGCCCCGCGGCGAAAGGGAGGAGGACGGGCAGCTCGGGGGGGACGCGTTTCGGCGTTGCGGCAGCGCGGCCCGCTATCTGGAGGCGACAATGGGTACCGGAAAAGCGGAAAACGTCTACAGGTGACATCGTCGTTTTACGACATACGCGCCCAGCCCGTGAAAGAACACTGAAGCACATGGACCGTCTGCTTTCAAATCAGTTGCACGTGCGGGGTGCAGAGGAAACTCTTTTGACTGTGCCTGTGTTTTTGTGTTCTATTTTCCTTTTTTTTCCCTCTCTACGAGAGTCCTGTAAATAGTGGAAGAATAAACCAGTCTTCGTGATGCGTTCGAACCGAGCGGACGTCTTGATCCTCCGTCGTCGTCCACGCACTAAAGAAAGTTTGCCTCCCTGCTATTCCGCCACAATACCTAAACTATGTTATAAAGCGTGGCAGGAGAATTCAATAACGACCGGGCGTCCCACAATGCGAATTACGTAACTAGTGGGTCTATTAAAGCTTCCAACCCATTACAAAGGGCTCAGTCATAATTCTTCATCGTCATCAACCGTCGCATAAACAAAGTGCACATGATGCGTTACAGATGGTAGGTACCTCGCTTCTCTGCAGAATGACGAATAATGTCGTGGTGGGTGCTTCCCAACTTCCCAAAAATTATTATTTGTGGCGTAGTGGGTATGTTGCTAGTGTACTTGTATTAGTAGCCACAAGAGAGTTTATAACGGGCTCTAGAAATGCCACTCTTCCAGCTTTCGCTGTGACTGTGCTGCGCTATCCGCGCAGGCCTGGCATTTTTTTTAACGATGTAGATGTGACAACCGACCATGCCGCATGGGCGTTGTCATCGACGTTAGTCGCCGGGATGGAGATGTGCCACCAGGCACCAACGTGGGTGCATGCATCTCAAACGGTGCAATACCGACCCATAGAAATGTGCAAGCTTGTCCTTCTAGATGTACAATAAACATTTGGCTGCTTCTTGTAGGCACATTTCACTTTCGTATCATACCAGTTCCTATGATTGAGAGATCAACATTTTTTTACCGTCAATCCTAAACATGATTTACAGATGGATGCTCCAACTATCCACTATCTTAAGCCATTTCCAAAAGATGTGCTCAGAAACGGTGTGTGACGTATTCAAAATGGCTGGCATTTGGCATTGAATTCGTGAGAAAAGCGACAGTAACTTATGAGGGTTATTGACCAACATGACGCACAAAGCAGCGCGAAGCATCGGAGTGAGTAAAGACTAAATGTATAATTAGGGAAATTAACTCGGGCCCTGTGCTGGTACTAATTCTTCTAAACAATACTTTGATATTTTTTCGACATGAAATTAGAATAACTTCCCAACAGCATTAGGCCAGTAGAGTGTGTAGGAAATGTGTAAACTGACGCGAAAATAGGCGCCTGTCCTCGATTTCCTTCCTCGTGAAGCTGTTTTTGTCTTAAGACGACGAAAATGTTTGCACATACGTGTCAGCAAATGCATGAGGAAGTAGAGATGTTAATAATCAGATAGAGATAAAGAAATAACAGTTTCGCCGCAACGGCGAAGCAATGAATGCGATATCAAGAAATTGGAATGTAAAGCAAAGAACGGAAAGCAGCTCGAAATTTCCAGAGCGTCGCTCAAGCGCGAAGGACGCACTAAAAGGACGAGCGCGAACAATCAAGTGTCGCAGCTCACACTTAAAGCTCGCTGCTCAAACACAAAGGAGGAGGCACGAAACGAACGCACAGGTACACTCTAAGCACGGTAACGTTTACTAAAGGTGCACATTTTCACAAATTTGTGTACTTATAAAATAGAAGTTATCTAGTAACCTTTAGTACCCGTTCATAGTATCGAGCATTCTCACGTAAAAATAGAGGTTACGTTGTACAGTACATGGTATACTGTTTACACAAAACGGCTTGCAGGAGATTTTATACAGCCACATCACGTAAAAATAGAGGTTACGTTGTACAGTACACGGTATACTGTTTACACAAAACGGCTTGCAGGAGATTTTATACGGCCACCGCTCTGCGCCTCTTCTTTCCTTCGCTCTTCTTTCTTCGACGCATTCCAGGAGGTTACGCTCATCACATGCTTGGATCAGCCAGTCGTGCCACAGCAACGCAAGCACAGCCTTCCACTCTTTCGCACTTCGTGCTGCGCATGCCTCGTGTTTTTTCCGCGCTTCCTTGTGCGGTTTTAATACACCGTCTATATACGTACGCTAAGAAATGCGAACCTTTGCGGAAGGTGTCACATGGAAGGTGCTTCTCGGAAACACGCGATGGCGCATTGTAATAAATCAAGTGCATGACTGCTTATAGAACGTGACAATTGCGGTGACCGAGGCCAAACGCGTCGCCTTCGCTCATTAGAAGAGGCAGCTAACAAAACATTCGCATATTCGAGGCGACTTGGAGTTAGCATGCACTACAGTAATGATCAGCCGCGATTATTATTAAAATGTGGTCAGTCCGTCAATATCAGTGAGGACCGGAGATTTTATAACAGTACCATGATATAAGTGTCAGGCAATCCTCTCTTGGTCCAACTTCTATGCAGTTTAAGCAGGTTGGCCTGATTATAAACATCAATTATTTTTTCCTGTCCGTGCAATTTCATTGACTGTATGATTCGTGCTTATCAAACTATGTGTTATCTGATAATAAATACCAGCCGTGTCTTTGTTATAGGGCTATTTGCCATTTTGTTCACCTTCAAATATGGGATCAGCATTGGAAACGTGGATACTGACAAAATGGGAAGTTGACAAAGCAGGGAAGCTGCTGAAGGCGGTAAAGAAGTGAGCGGAGAATTAACACTGCTCCTCACGGCGTAGAGTATATTCAAAATTGATATACAGACCACTCGCCATACGCCACGTTAAGTCAGTTTTACGTACTTCTCGCAAAACCCAAATAAATGTCTGAAATCATCGCGTAATAAGTAGCTGGCTGGTACGTTTGTGCATATTATACGAATGCTGAATGATATTATCAGAAAAAACACGCAGTAAATGTAAATGTATGCATACGCAAAACATACAATAATACCAAGAGCGCATATCAAGAGCCGGAACGCGGTTTTCTCGAGAGATGCAAATTGTAATGCTTAAGCATCTGCGTAAATGGATCAAGAGAGGATACTTGTCTGATACACATGGCACGACTCATGATTAAGAATATCTGTCAATCACCTGCTCTTCTTAATTATCGTTTTAGTGGCAGACCGCATTTGAACGACGCGATGCTTGTGGGCGAAGGTGTGACGTTATGATGCATGCAAGCTCTAAGCCAACTCCAAGGGAAATTGTTTTGTGTTTTTCTTACGATTAGGGAAGCGCACATGTCTTGCCACGGACACCGAAATTGTCGTGCTCTAAGCAGACATGCATGTACCAGAATTATTGCAAAGCTCCAGCGTTTGTATTCAGGAAAGGGCAGGCCATATGACACCTCCGTGAAAGTTCTCATCACTCTGTGTACATATTTGTACGCTGCATGATAAAGCCGCAGAAAGAAGTACGAAAGATTAGGCATGCACAGAAAGAAGCATTAACGGAAGAGCCACGCTTCTCTTGCTAGACGACACTTGGCTGGGCCGATCATGCGCGTAGCGAGTAGTCCGAAATGAGTCGCAGAAAGAAGATCGAAAGAAAAAAGAGGCACATACCCTTTGTTAGGCGACACCTGGGTCGGTGGACCACGGGTAGAGCGGTCATACTGAGTGGATCCCCCTGCAAATAATACGTGATTAGCGTCGTGCTACTTCTTAAGTACACTAATGTGTGCGGCATACCATAACTGCTGGCACTTTGCACATAAGCAGGACAGATGAAACCCAGAGGGCAGCCAAAAAGAGAGGGATTGTCAGCCCTTTACTTTTCGCTCGGGTTTTGCGAGCTCACAAGAAATTTTCTGAAGAAAAAAAAAAACATGCACTAATCGAAAAGAATCCACATTTCATTGCTTTATACCTCCAAAGCAGAATACGTCAAAGTTAGCGTGACAGTCATCAATACACATAAGTTTATTGATTTATAGCTTCAGGGACTTGTCTAGCTGATAGAAGGCCGCCGGTATTCAAACGTTTCTCCTTGTTTTCGACTGTGGTTAGTACAAATTTACAGAAGCAGGTGGTCGGGATCTGCAGTCAAACCCTCTCGTGCTGCACGCACCATCATGTTTCATCAGTCAGTATGTCAGTTGCTGATTCTGCAACCTCCTTGCTGGACAGTGGGTCCTAAAAGGAGAGGACCGTTATTTCACACTATTCCAAGGGTTACTGCCACTTTGTACACAACTGCCGATAGCATGTAAAGTGAGACACATACTACACGCCCCCCCCCCCCCAAAAAAAAGGGTGTCCCTTTACCAATCCATAGGCGTTCCTCAAATCTAGTATCCTGTGCAAGACGTTTATCGGAAAACCAAAACCTTATTTGAAAACGCACGTTTATCCCAAGTGTAATTTACTTCTGTTTAGCACAAGAGTCAGCAGTACAAAAATGTACGTGACAGTTTAGTAGCAGAAACACGACAGCAGGTGATTAGAAACAGAAATATTACAATTTACATTTTTCAGTGACCATACTTGGCATTTCACGTGGAGCTTGAAAATACCCGTACCTAATTGTTTTCCTCAAGGGGCATATTCCACACTCACAGATGTAGAGGGAGTATTGCGAGGGTAGAGCGACTGTATTACTCTCGCCAGAGTTCTTTTACGCCGTGGGGGAGTAGTGGAGAGTTAGCCGCGGAACTTACTCTTTCCTTGAAGGCAGAGTAAAAGAGACCGCGAACTCTCTGCTACTCAGATAGAGGTCCCAGTCCACGGAACTCCCGCCACGACGTAGCGTGAACAGGGTCGGGAACTCCCTCCTAAGCAGGCGGAGTACAAACTAGCGCGAGCTTCTGGCCGACGCCGCACAGCGGTATATAACTGTCTTTAACCATAATCCTCCGAGCGTAAACGCCACAGGTGTCACTTTAATGTGCAAGTTAATAGGATAGTTTTCAGTAATAACAAAAGAAAGTGTTTGTGATCGTAAACATTTGGTTTCTGAAACGCCAACAGAGGCATGCTTCGAAGCCTCGAACATCGGCAACTTCTAACGCATCGCCAACAGTTTACGACACAGACTAATTGCCACTGGAATAAGGTGGACACCAAAGCATTATTGCAATAAAAAAAAGAGCCGTGAGAAAAAAGACGTCCGGCAGAAGGAATCCAACCGGCCACCATCAGATTCTCAGCCGAGGTCTCTACCACTACGCCACGCCCCAACGCAGCATTCTTGCCGTAAAAATACTAGTCAAAACAGAGCTCGCCGCTCGACTTCATCACGGGTCGAATACTGAAGACAGACGCGATCTTCCTTTTCAAATAAAATTCGCGTCTTCATAACACACAAAACAGCTGACGACCACAAATGACATTGAACAACGTGTACTTTCTCGCGCTATCGACGATACACTCGCACAGCGCCCGTGTCAGTGTACTGATTTGCATCTGAATCGATAGGTGCAACTACATACATAACCGATCGCCAAACACCAAATTGAACGTGCAAGAAAGTGTGCCATCATGTTAGTTCAACAAGGCGTACTAATTGACCAGTCTGTGTCTGCGAAGTGCCGGCGAGAGCGCCCGGCGGCTTTCGGTGGCTGCCGGGGTGCATTGGCTGAAAGCGGCGTCGTAACGATGCCCATCGCTTCTTGTACAAACACCGTACGCAAGAAAAAATCGTTCATTCAGGTTAACCGATACTAAAGCTCTACTGTACACTCATTTTTACACGTCGGAATTGCGTATCCTTAAACCCAGAAGCGCCGACATCATGTATCCACGGACTCAGCAGGTGCGCTAGGCGTATACCTTCGCTGGGAGTCGTACGGGTCATATTGAGTGCGACCGATCTCGGCGCAAGTGGCTGACGAAGGTTGAAGAATGCGCATTTTATCGTCGAAAGCTTTGCACTGTTACATTAAATGCAACCGAGGTTGTGCGAGAATCGCCAGAGATGCGCTTGCATTGTGGTTATGTTGACCGGCGTTGCTTCTCTGGCGTACGTGCCGCGCCTGCCGCGGCACCGCATGTCCGATCGGACGCCAGATCGTAACGTCATAAAGTATTCATCAGCCAGCCCTGGTAAAAGATCGCCGTAAGTGTATTCTAAGCGCGTGGCTACAACTCTCAGACTTGGGCATGAGCGGCTGTACGGCATTGAGCCGATATCATAGAGTCCCAGCTGATATTTGGAATTTACGAATGAAAACAGTGTTGAATATTATGCTGTTTTACAGTAAAAGGTCGATGTGCCAACAGTATCCCAATAGATCATTAGATATTTACACGTGTTCCGTGTATATTTGCTGTGTAAATACGCACAGCAGAGCTGTTGCCACTGGCACTGGATGGGGGGCAAAACATCATGGATATTATACCGGTTACCGGGTGTATGGTTGTGTGCAGCACCAGTAGTGCATATGTTCAGTGTTGCTGTGTTGTGTATGAATGAGTGTGCAGATGTGAGTTCTGTGTATGCGTGAGGTAAGCTTCAGGCATTTCAGCCAGGTTCACTGCTACATTGTAGAAAACGTACGAAGGATTTCTTTTTTTTCCTTTTTTTTTAAACGTTAGTGCTAGCAGCAAGAGTGATTCTACTCTTGGAGGGAGTTCATGCACTCTAGCCCAACCACCATTGTAAAGCTCTGCGAGGGAGTAGCGCGATTCCAGCCTAGAGTGTATGACTCCATTTCAAAAGCGTGACTTTACTCTGGCGAGGGAGCTTGTTCACTCTCGTTCAGCCAGAGTACCAGAACTCTGTCGAGAGAGTGTGGCTACTCTGTGCAGCAGAGAGTTCCCAGCACTCCTCAAAAGGGAGTGAAATATGGGACAAGCGTTTACTCTCGCAAAGAGAGTTGCTAGCACTCTCTTGCCGCTGTGAGTGCACTTGAAAGTTCATAACCTCGGCTGCACCAAACGTAAGGCATATCGGCGTCTGGAAGTTTCCAAGCTGCCTGATAGGAGATCCTCCCAGCATGCCTTGGGCGGGATGTATGCTGTAAACAGTTCCAACGCAACACATTGAATATGGCGGAAAAAAAAAACAAAAATTTGTGCTGTCTACGTACCTTTCAACATTCCGGCTTTGACAGTTATATCACATGCATACTGATTCTCTTTTTAACCACAATGACACGTTGCTTTCACCCTAGAACAGAACGAGAACAAAAAAAAGTTATCTTAGTGTCAGAGAACAAACTCTTATCGCCAAAGAACTAAGAACATCCAAAAGACATACCAACCACACCAATCATGTCCCCCTTTGGACTCCTACTTTGCATGATTGCTGGCATTCGTGCTATCTGAAAAATCGTTAAGCCACAGCGTATCGTTTATTGCGTAACATATCATTCACAGCTGCCCCGTTTCGATAGCGACGCAGTTAGACGTAATCGAGCGACGCAGAGCAAATACTGCCGGTAACAATGCGTAAAAACATGACGTAATTTATTTTTCTGACTCGACCCAACTCTTACAGTAGCGTAGGCATGAGCATGAATTATCTGAATTTTGATTATCGTACATTGTGATCTGTATGAGTGCAACTATGGAACGAAGATGACTTCAGCATATATTTGGTAAGGTTTAAAGTTAGATCAAGACGCAGAAGTTTGAACTCTGACGGATGCCCGCCTGGTTGGGATGATACATGGTGACGTTAGAAAACCCGAGGCACTGAGCCGACTAAAGCAAAAATCATACAAACACACACGCGCACGTACGCACGCACACATGCACACACGCACGCGCACACATACACACACGCGAGCAAACACACACACACGCACGCGCGAGTGCATACGCGAGCACACACACACACACACACGCGCGCGCACACACACACGTGCACGAGCACACAAGCGAGCAAACACACACATGCACACGCGAGCACACACACGCGCACGAGCACACACGCACGCGCCAGCACACACACACGCGCACATGCACTCACACACACAGGCTTACGTAAGAACGCACACACATACACGCGCACACACGCACGCACAAGAACGCGCCGGCTCCCACACGGGAGCCTTGTTCACAAGTAAAATGAAAACATGTGTCCGAGCAGTTCGCTTTAAATACGCTTCGACTCGAGATAAAGACGTCGTGACAGTCATTTTTCTCTAGCGGGAGCACGTGCCTTCCCCCAGCCGATTTCGTGTCCCCTGAAACGTGCTCAGCCAAAGCACTGGATTAAACAATTCATTTTTTCGCCTCATAAACGTCCTTTAGTGCGTGTGTATTAATTGTTTACTTCGGTAGGCGCAGTGCCTCGGGTTTTCTGCATTCAGTTACACACGGAAGGATGCTGTGATTCCCTTTAAGACCTTAAAACGCACTCTTAAGGCCATTTCATTGTCTTTCGTGCACTTAAACCCTCCATTCATTTCGGTAGAGCAAAAAAAAAAAAAAATTAGACACAGACACAAGAGACAGGACGGGCGCTAGACATCAACTGACTTTACTGCAAGGAAACATACCAAAACCCGTTGCACAGGCGCGCACGCGCTAGATCACTCTACGAGGGCTTTTTTATTATTGGGACTTTAATTTCCTTTGCGCTACCGAAGTGAATGCCAATGATCACAACCTACTAGCCCGCATTACCGACTTAAACCCTCACCCGTCCACTTAAAGCTACCGCAGCAGAGATTTAAGCATGGCGAAAAGTTGAATTAGCCGACACACTGCGTATAGACGCCACGAATTATCATACCGGTGACAAGGACATGACAAACAGCCCAGACTGCCATAGACAGGAGCGAGTTACTGCGCACGCAGAGCTCGTCTGGGCAAGGCTGATCTGGGGCACTTTGCTTATGCCGCCTACAGTATTTCACACCGTGATTGCAGCCTCCATCGAGCGTGTTGAAGGTACCAAGACGGCGACAGCAAGAAGGGTTAAACTTCTTTCCTTCATCGCTTCTCACATAAACGTGTATGATAACAAATGATCTTAGTCGGATGTTTGATAATATACGTTCAAATACCATCTTGTAAACTCAAACGCAGAGCAAATACTGCCAATAACAATGCACTGCATAAAAGCATGACACGATTTATTTTTCTGACACGACCCATCTCGTACAGTAGCGTAAGCATGAGCATGAATTCAGGTAAACACGTGACATAAACACATATACACAAGCAAATAACGTACTGAAGAGAGAATATTCCTTACCTGCAGATCACTTTTACTGCTGTCTTCGGCCAACGTAACAACGGATGCAACCCGCTCGACAATTGCCAGTCTCAGGCAAACGAAGAAAGCAATGCAGCTCGTTGAAACGGCCGCGTAGCCCACTGAACGTGCCCGTTGCAATGCCTCGTGGCTTATTTGCGGCTGATCGCGCACGTTGATGACTGTCCTTGCTTACTGTATCACCAGTTACACGCCACTCACGTACACAACACGATTAGACCACGCACGCCACCAAAGCGCGGAGCGTAAATCTGGTTAAATCGATAAAACAAAGAGCAGCACAAACACGACTTCAACAACCGTACCAACCGCCTCGCATTCGAATGCGCTTCCCGACATACACCTCAAGCTGTGCAAAGCCTAGGAGAGATGACGCCGTTCTGGTTCGATAAACTGAAGCGGCGCCCCGAGGACGCCACATTTGTGCCTCACCGCGAGCTCACACATCTGTCTATGCGGCTTCACTGGAGCGGCCGTCGTACGCTGTTTTGTGAACTCAGCGGCATCTTTTTCTCCCGTGTTGGAGAATTGATGAAGCTTAAGCGTGCTGAGTGCTACGTTGTCCCGTGACGTTTGCTGTAGTTTACGGTCAGTTAATTTTAACGCGAAAAAAAAAAAAAAAAACTAGACAAGACAACAGGGAAATTCGAATTATTGTATTGCGAGTCTTGGAAAATATTTTTCACGCCACGGGATGGTTCTTCGACCGCATCGTTAGTGTAATTTTGTCGTTTTTTGCGTGCTCACAGTACTTTATCGTGTCGCCATATGCGAAGCTTCCCGGGGGCAAATCAACTATTTCTGCGGCTTAAAATCAAAATAGATATAAGAGTAACATAGGAAGTTATTTAGCACAAACATTTAACCAACATACGATGGTTTTTCGTTCTTGTGCTTTTGCCGATGTCTGTGCAGATTATGTCACTTCTTAAATTAGGGGTTTTGGAAGCGGGCTTACCTTATAGAACTCCAGTTTTAATTCATACCTTATAGGGGTTACTCTGTAACGAACAGATCCGCGCGTGCGAAACTGTCCGTCTTTGGATCACACCGCGCACTAGAGGAGTGTAGTTACTCGCTACTAGTGCTACGCAGCAGCCCTAGCAGTCAGAGCTGTGACCCTATCCCGCGGTTCGCGTAAGTTGCGACCGCGGCGGGTTTCAGGCCAGTGGGGACAGAGACAAGTCTTTCAAATGAAGGTGTTTATTCACCCCAGATGCCAATTGCAACAATAAGTAGCAAGCAACAAGTTAACACTCAGAGGCGGAGCGTTCCGCACTACTGGGGGAAACAATCGTTAACAAATAGCAAGCACACGTCGAGGGAATGATAAAGGCTCATCTCACCTCGCGTGGCTGCTTTTGCACTCCGGTCCGGGGCGGTAGTTCGCACTCCATGGCCGGAGCGCTGCAGGGGTTGATGGCGGCGGTGGTGCTCACGGCTTGGGTCCGATGTGGTCAGTCACACCGCCCAAAACCGAAGACCCAGAGGCACCCAAGAAAGCTACGCGCATTCCTCGGGGTCTGGAGAGGAGTCTCTCCAGAAAAGGGCAAGGAGGGAAAACGGAACATCTCGACTTCGGCCAGGGAACAGGGCGAGAAGGCTGCGGGAGCGGCACAGTGCCCTCTCCCACGCAACCCCTCTCGCCACTGCGCGTACAAACGTAGCGCGAAGCCGAGGTGCCGCCGCGTTGAAGACAATGGGTTGCGTGTGCAACCCCACATCCCCCCCCTCCTTAATTGAACCCTTTAGCCAGAAAAAAAGAGGATCGCCATCACCTGGGGCTTAAGAGGGGGCTAGCGGCTCCACCAGGAACACGGCGAAGTTCGTGTCGATGAAGGAGCCGCACGGAGACGCAGATCACCGTTATCGCTGAAGGGGCAGTCACCTGGCGAGCCGGAAGAAGGTGTCGGTGAGTGATAATGCAAGGCAGCTTGACAGTTGAAGACAGTTGTCAGGGCAGCCGTCAGGACGGTCGTCGGGACAGTCAGGAACCCAGGCCCAGGCAGCTCGGTCGGAGTCAGCTCGGCTTGCTTCTGGCGTCGCTCGCTCGCTCGGGTTTTGCGGCCCATGGTGTTGGAAGGGGGCAACCTGGAGGGATTTCAGCGCCAGACTGCAGGCCACCTTGATATGCGTTGGTCGCATCGCCAGGAGAGCGTCATGGCGAGCAGGAGAGTTGGCTTGGGCGCTCATCAGTCGTTGCCCTCTGGTGGGGTAGATCGTTCCCCTCCTTTTCTCGTTTCTCCTAGTCTTTGCTGCTCCTCCCGCTCTTGGTTCTTTCTTTCTCTTTTTCTTCTAAGGTGTTTGGAGTCGAAATTCTGCCGACGCCTGCGGCTGGCCGGCTGCAACCCCCGTTCTACGCAGCGGGATACCACGCTCGTACCGCGGGTGCCCTCCGTAGTTCGGTCGCCGGGTCTGCAACTCTTCGCCGGGCTGTGCAGTGGTTACGCGAATTCTTCTCTGGGTCCACCGAGGCCACTCGGGACCGGAAGCTGTTTGCTGTTTTCTTTCGCCTTGACTCTGGCTGCTGCTGTAGGCTTTGGTAGAACGCTGTAACTTTGGTGTCGCCGCTCCCTGCTCTGGAATGCGTGCGTTGAAAGTACAGTTGAAAGTAACGGCTTTTGGGGCGACTGCCGGCTGTTGAAATGCTGCCGATGGGTGATCTGCGACTCGAACAACAAGTTAGCCCCTCTCTTACTCTCCGTAAAAGCAAGCGCGTGCTCGCTCTCGAAGGCTGCATGCTAGATATCAGAGGAGCGTCCCGTCCGATATCACGCACAATAAAGCCCTATACGAACCGGACAGAGTTAGTTCTGCCGATATCGCAAGTTGTAACGCTGCACTGAGCTCGTACGTCGAGCCGTGCCTTCGGATGCCACTGCCTGCGGGCGCGGGGGAGCGTTTCCCTCGGGCCACTCGTTCCCTCTGTCATAGCAGGGTTTGAGATCACAGACATGCACCGGTCAGCCGATCGGTCTTAGCGTTAAGTCCGTCAGCTTGTACACGAGTGAAGAGGCAGTCTCTCCTACCCGGTACGATCCTATCCACTGCGGTGCCAGAGAAGCTGAGAGCTTCTTGCTGGCATCGCTTAGGACATGATTGCGCTTCAACACCAGATCGCCCACTTTTTACTGACGTCCTGATGAGAGCGGTCATACTGCGCTTTCTGCTCCGCACGAGCAGTGCTCAGGTTTCGTCGTGCTTTGCACAAAGCCTTCGTCACCTTCGCGCGCAGCCCAGCTGCATAATCAGCGCGTGCTGACGAAGCAACCAGTGCCATGCTGCATTCCTGTAGAGTATGTTCTACGGCATTAGGCAGCTCCCTTCAAAGATTGAGGGTGGCGGGGTAAAGCCATTCGAGCGTGTTCACAGTAGCCCTGCGAGCAATTGTGCGTCCCCGCAATTTCAACGAGCATGTGCTTGATGTTGCGGTTCCCACGTTCAATGAGATTTGCCTGGGCACATTACGTGGTCGTTCTCCTGCGCTCAATGCCAAAGGCTACGCAGGAGTGTACGAAGATTTCGACAGAGAATCAGGACGAATTGTCCGTTATAAACTGCTTGGATATTCGAATCACGTGAACACCTCGATGAGCTTATGCAAGGAAATCACCGCTTTGAAGGACTCATGTGTATCCTTCTCCGGGGATTTATCTTAGCAAGGAGTGGTCAGTCCTCAGCGGGCAGGAATCGAAAGTAGGAGGAAACGCGCTCGCAGCGTTACTAGCTGCTTCAGAGCGCCGCGCACTAACAGCAATACCAGCTGCGTCAACATGCGCCGCGGCCGCGCCGCCGGGCTCCCGGAGCCCATCAAAGACTGACAAAAGTATTTACAAAAGAGATCCTGCCGCTGTGCCTCTGACAACTCCCTTCGGCTAAGCAAGCTTTCCACTAAACTGACGCTAGTCTTAGTGGTTAGCGTTCTCGTCCTGCGAAGGGGGTCGTCCGCCCTTCGTTTCGGACCGTCGCCGTCGAGCATTGTAACAGTTACTATATGCTCTCAGGCTGAGTTTCAAATTATCAGAATGAGTAGTAATGTTACCCCTCCTGACAACATTGAGCGTCGCAGCAGTTACGTCGCTCTCAGGCTCGGCGTCGGGCAAGGTGAGTTGAATAGTAATGTTACTCTTCTCACAGACAACGAGCGTACGCATAAGTGCGTCGCTACACGCTGTTCGTTCTCCCTCTGCAGCGAACAGTAAGTCGTATCGCTGCAGGAGGGGTGCCCATCGCGCCAGCCAGCCGCTCATACCCCTGCTCTGTGCTACTTCTACTTCCTTTGGCTAAAGTTCGCCGCAGGAATCGAAGGGTGCAGTAGCCGTTACCGCATCTTCGAACTGTTGCTTATTGGCAGCATCCGTGACAGCAATTGCAACAGCTGTAAGTCAGCCCCGTGTGCTGCCATGGTTGTTCGTGTAGTGGCAATCACTCACACAAACTGACTCGCTCTGTCGTACCACTGGCCCCACGTTGGGCGCCAAATATGGGGGTTACTCTGTAACGAACAGATCCGCGCGTGCGAAACTGTCCCGTCTTTTGATCACACCGCGCACTAGAGGAGTGTAGTTACTCGCTACTAGTGCTACGCAGCAGCCCTAACAGTCAGAGCTGTGACCCCTATCCCGCGGTTCGCGTAAGTTGCGACCGCGGCGGGTTTCAGGCCAGTGGGGACAGAGACAAGTCTTTCAACTGAAGGTGTTTATTCACCCCAGATGCCAATTGCAACAATAAGTAGCAAGCACAACAAGTTAACACCTCAGAGGCGGAGCGTTCCGCACTACTGGGGGAAACAATCGTTAACAAATAGCAAGCACACGTCGAGGGAATGATAAAGGCTCATCTCACCTCGCGTGGCTGCTTTGCACTCCGGTCCGGGGCGGTAGTTCGCACTCCATGGCCGGAGCGCTGCAGGGGTTGATGGCGGCGGTGGTGCTCACGGCTTGGGTCCGATGTGGTCAGTCACACCGCCCAAAACCGAAGACCCAGAGGCACCCAAGAAAGCTACGCGCATTCCTCGGGGTCTGGAGAGGAGTCTCTCCAGAAAAGGGCAAGGAGGGAAAACGGAACATCTCGACTTCGGCCAGGGAACAGGGCGAGAAGGCTGCGGGAGCGGCACAGTGCCCTCTCCCACGCAACCCCTCTCGCCACTGCGCGTACAAACGTAGCGCGAAGCCGAGGTGCCGCCGCGTTGAAGACAATGGGTTGCGTGTGCAACCCCACAACCTCACCATCGCTTGCCTCAGTTTGCCGCAATGTAAAATCGCTGCTTCTGTGATTTGCTTTTCTGCTGTCAAGACCCGTTCTGTGTGTACATCATCCGCTGTTCAGTTGATAAAGGCAGCCTTGAACAAGACGGATCGCGATGTGACACATTGATCAATAAACTTCCACTCCATAGTGTAGGTCCCCTGACGGATGAGTCATTGCGCTTTTATAAGTTACGATCCAAAGGTTACAATGCTCATCGCGAAGCTTTAGCTTTTAAAATGGCACGCTACTGTCGATGTAACCTCTATGGGAGAGGGAAAGCAAGAAAACACAAAGATAAAATTGCTGTAACAGCCATGTAACTTATAAATTATAATGTCCTAAATGTTACCGTGATTAGAGTGCACACACGGGACGAGCGCGAACTGTCACACTTGTTCACTTGTTACTTCTTTCTGTTTGAACAGCGCGCTCCTTTTGCAAACGCGGTCACTCTGTAACTTCAGCACGGACATCGCGGTGAAATTGCAAGACATGCAAACCGCCCCCGTCACGGGATGAGTGCGCGCGCAGGCGACCACGCCCTGTAGGGCAAAGTGCACTTTGCGTGGCAGGAGGCGCGCGCGCATCGAACGAGCGGAGCGACGATCTTTAAAGCGCGCCCCTCGCGCCACCTCGCCGGTGACTAAGAAAGCACGCTACTGTAAATGGTGTATATTGTGACGGAGGCGAGATGACGATTTAATTGATATTTACACAAGTGAAGTGGCAGCCAAACAAGATGGCTGGAAACCCCACGCGCAAGCGCTTCTCGCTCACTCGTCGTCTTCATCTTCGGAGAGCACCGCGCTAGCTCATGTCCATGACGCACCGTGAGATCACTCTCCCGCGGCCGAAGCGCCGTCACGGCGCTTGGTATGGCAGCGAGGGACTAGGAGGGCACTACGGTTTCAGTCTGGAAACGTGCACAACATTCGTCTGGTGCAGAGTGTCGGAACGGAACGAAAACCGAGAACGAGAAACGAAAAAAACGATATTTTGACCGGAACGAAAACGTAACGGAAACTTTATTTATTATTTCGTTCCGGAGTGAAACCGAAATTTTTTCAATCGTTTTCGGTTCACGAGAAAATTTCGCAATCCGGAACAACTGAGCTCATGCAATGTGAGAATATCTCAGGGTATAGTATTAGCGCGTACCTCAGACAGGAATTCCAGAGCAAAGATATGTTGAAATTGTGCGAAAGACGAAAACAGTGGCAACCAGAGATGTTTATATTAACGCAAGTGGACTTTTGCGCGCCTGTCAAGCAGGCCAAAGTGGAGAGGGCATTGTCGGCGCTGAAGTTTGTTACAGGGAAAGCTGTTATGAGATCACAACAGCCGATTTTGGCTCCATAGTTGTCCGCGGCAGCCGGTGTACGTGACCGCTATCGCGTGATAGAAGAAAAAATTAAATGAGAAACAAATTTCTAGGATCCGCGCCCTCTGCGTGGCAGTCGGGTCTTCCACCACAGTGTCACGCTGGTGCTTATAACTCCATCGCAAAATACTCTACACAGGCGTCATGTCGGGCAAGGAATCGCGTTAACATATGTAATATAGGGGTGGCAGAAGAGTAAAATAACAACCAGTCATCACACAAAGCTAATAGCGCAAAGAGTGTGTGGTTTAATGCTTCCCACCAGTGTTGCGGAGTTGCCACTTCTGAATTGGAATGACTCCGGAATCATTCCACATTTTCGCGACCCCAGAATGGAATGGGGACCACGCTTGGAGGAATGGAATGGGAATGGAATTAAGGGCCTTTTTCTCCGAATGGAATGGGAATGGAATTACGTCTTTTTCCGAAAATAGAGGACGTTTTCGTCTACGTGCTCTTTTTCAAACTTCAAACGTTAGTAAGTCAGAGCCTCGTAAAATTAACACTAAAGCAGTATTTTTAAAATGGCTTGGCTGATTACAAGCATGGTACATTTATAAGCAACGCGCCTACTACAAACAGAGACATAAGTTAGCGTACAAACAAATGCATTATCCTAGCAGATACCGAAGCATGGGCGTAGGCAGGGGGGTGCAAAAGGGGCACTTGGCCCCCTCAAGCCACACCGGCACTTGCCCCACCCAAGCTATGCCAGCTCTCTCTCTCTCTCCCCCCCCTCCCCCAGCCGCGATGTAACATGGGTTTGCACCCCCAAGGCAAAATCCTGCCGACGCTCATTTACCGAAGGGAGAAACAAATTACCCTGCGCGTTGGTTTCCATTGATACCCCCACCCGAAAGTGGCGAATACTCTGTGCACAGCCTGATCTTTATTTCACGAGCAGTTTAGTACCTGAAACACGTAACCTTTGCGACAAGGAAGACATTCCATACCTGCGCACAGGCGAACACAGAAAGTTCTTCTCACCCCATCCATGCTTGCGAGGCGCGCTTGACAAGCGTGAGTACTGACGGGCAGTGCGGCCCAGTGTTCCGTATTCGATGCAAAGGTGCTTTTGCAGCAAAAATACGCTATGTCGTCATTTTAGCATTAACAGATTTAAGCATAAACAATATAGAAATACCACCATTCGTTCAAACATGTTGACCACGCAAATACTATCGGTAGGGGGAGAACTGCCCCTATGGGAATTAGTAGGGTGGTTGTACTGCACGAGATATGTCACCAAGCTACTATTCCTCGACCTTGGCAACGTGTTTTGCGTACTTTTGCAGTTATTAGTGTATCTGATGACATCAGCATTATGGGGCGTTCATTCTTAACTCGATAAAACTATCAAGATGCCTTTCCTATGTTGAGGAATTACATGAATGGAATCGAACCGCCAGGCCATTCCCAGAGTGCGAATGGGCTAAGTTTTTTTTTCATTCCGAGGAATTGAAAGGAATGGAATTGGAATGGAATGGAGGCACCCATTCCGCTACACTCCTGCCCACCAACTGTAGTGTGCTCAGCCATAATTCTTTATCATCAGCCACAGCACAAAGTGCAGATAATGCCTTACAGATGTGTAGCGGGTACCGTGATTCTCCGAAGAATGCCGAAAAATGGCATAGTGCGAACTTCGCTACTTCAGAAAAAATACGACGATTTATGACGTAGTGGGTGCCTTGCATGTTTACTTGTATTAGTTGCCCCAAGAGATAACAACGGGCTCTACAAAGTCCGCTCTTCTAGCTTTTGCTGTGATTGTGCTGCGTGTTTCACGCAGACCTGGCAATCTTTTTATTAGAACAGCGGTCTCGCACATCAGAGAGTGTACTCAATGGCGTGCTGCTTCTGCGATCGTGCTCACTCCCTTGACTCAAAGCATTAAGCCAACTAAAAAAATTCGTATTGGTCTTGTGAGAAAATAAATGAATGAATACTGGTTTGTGCTAGTTGGTAGGAATACGTGGTACAGTTACTTCCGCTCCTCTGAAGAACGTGTTTTACCCTTGTATCACTTTCTTAAGAGGAGGGCAAGTAACTACATCACAAATCCAATGTTTTTTTATGATTGCTTTACTTTTTTCATACTTTTTTTCATACAAAAGAAAAAAAACCGTTACGAACCGTTACGGAACATTTCTTTTTTCGTTCCGGAACAGAAACGAAACGGAACATTTTGCGGTGGAACGAAACTAAAACCGAAACGAAAAACATTTCGTTCCGACACCCTGGTCTGTGTGAGGATGTCGAAGAGGCAGTGTCCAGGGGTGTGACCTCATAATTCACGTCACTGAGTTGTCGTAACACTTCATAGGGGCCATGGTAACGGGGGAGAAGCTTTTCTGATAAGCCGACCTGGCGGTGTGGTGTCTAGAGGAGGACCAGAGATCCCGGCGGGAAGTGAACATTTCGGTGGCGACTGTCATAACGGTCTTTTTAGTGTGCTTGCGACAAGGATAGTCGGTCATGGGCAAGCTGACCAGCTGCATGGGCTCGAGCAACGATATCGCTGGCGTACTCTGTAGACAAGGGTGCAGCTGAAGGAAGGAGCGCGTCCAAAGGTAACGCTGTATGTCGGCCAAATAGCAAATAAAACGGTGAATAAGCAGCGGTGTCATGTCGTGAAGAGTTGTACGCAAAAGTGACAAATGGGAGTGCTCTGTCCCAGTCGCGGCGATCAGGGGAGACGTGCATTGACAGCATCTGAGTCAGCGTTCGGTTCAGACGCTCGGCCAATCTATTCGTCTGTGGATGATAAGCGGTGGTAAGCTTGTGCTCAGTGGAGCAGGCACGCAGGATATCATCCACAACACGTGACAGGAAGTAGTTCCCTCGATCGGTAAGCAGCTGCGGGGGGCACCATGACGAAGAATGACTTCATACAAGAGAAAGTCAGCGACGTCAGTGGAGCAACTTGTTGGCAGTGCTCGTGTGATGGCAAAGCGTGTGGCGTAATCTGTGGCAACTGCAACCCATTTATTTCCCGAAGTGGATGTAGGAAAAGGGCCCAGCAGGTCAAGGCCATAGAGTTTCCTACAATACTTACTAGAGGGAACTCTGGCGCTAGTGTCTATGGGAGCCGCAACGCATGACGCTTCAGCCAGCATGGGAATGATGGGTAGTACACAAATTTGTCTAAACTTCGTTCTTTCGGCTCCGTTTGGCTCCGCGTCGGCTGCATCCGCTTTGTCGCAAAGCTAAATTCAGCAAAAGTCAGCAGTTCTACTTCACCACTTTAACTTTTTTAGGCTAACCAAATCAAACCTGGTCACTAAGTTCACAACGGTCTATTCTTTTATCCGAAACGAACGCCAAAACACGGCAATAACAAAGCCACAAGTATGTTTGAAGCCGCAAGCACGAAGACTAGGCAAATTTGTGTACTACCCATCATTCCCATGGTAGCTGAACGATCGCAGCGCCAGAGTCCCCTCTAGTTAATTTTAGGAAACTCTATGGTCAAGGCCAACATGGAAGAATGGTTCCGCAGGTATGTCGATGGGTTGTAGAAGACCGCAAGGCAGCGCAGAGGGGCGCTTGCGGCGTTGGCAGCGGTCGCAAGCAGCGACGTAGCGGACCACAGAACGGTATAGGCCGGGCCAGAAAAAGCGATGTCGCACGCGATCGTAGGTACGAGGGACACCAAGGTGACCGGCTGTCGGTACGTCGTGGAGTTGTTCGAGAACAGTGGTACGTAGATGGTGGGGTAGCACAAGAAGTAGTTCCGGGCCATCGGCGTTGAAGCTGCGACGGTACAGAATGTTGTCATGCAGAACAGGCGCACGGAAGGGTCTCGTGAAGCGGCGGTTAGACGGTCGATGATGGAAAGTAACGATGGGTCCCGTCGTTGTTCGGTGGAGATATCAACCAAAGCACGGATGGAGAGCACGCAGGAGTCTGATTCAAGGTCAGTGACGTCGGGCACTTCAACCGGATGACTTGACAAACAGTCTGCGTCTGTGTGTAGTCGTCCCGACTAGTAGTGGACCACGAATGAGTATTCCTGCAGACGTAGGGCCCAGCGACCGAGACGTCCAGATGGGTCCTTTAGCGATGAGAGCCAGCAGAGAGCGTGATGGTCTGTGACTACGGAAAAAGTTCGGCCATACAGGTAGGGCCTGAACTTGGTCACTGCCCAGTGCCCACACTAAAGCTAGGCATTCACGCTCTGTGATGGAGAACTTCCGTTCGGTGGGCGAAAGAAGACGACTGGCGTAAGCAATTACTCGATCCGTGCCGTGCTGTCGTTGGCCGAGGACCGCCCCAATTCCATGGCCACTGGCATCGGTCCGGAGCTCTGTATGCGATGCTGGGTCGAAATGGGCCAGTATTGGTGGCGTAGTTAGCAGATGAATAAGGGCAGAAAAGGAGTCTGCTTGCTCGACGCCCCACGTGAATGGAACGTCCTTTTTTTAAGGGATCAGTAAGCGGTCGGGCGATGTCGGCCAAGTTGCGGACGAATGGACGAAAATAGGAACATAATCCTACAAAACTTCGGACGTCCTTGGTTGAGCACGGGACAGGAAATTCTTGTACTGCCCGCACCTTATCTGGATCCGGTTGAACACCGGCAGCACTCGCAAGGTGACCGAGTATAGTGATTTGGCGCCGTCAGAATCGGCATTTTGCAGAATTCAGCTGGACAGCGGCTTTTCGAAAGACATCCAGAACGGCCGACAGACGCGTGAGATGGCTGTCAAACGTAGGTGAATAGACGATGACATCGTCTAAGTAACGTAAGCAGACAGACCACTTATATCCTCGGAGAAAGGAGTCCATCATGCGTTCGAAAGTTCCCGGGGCATTACGTAAACCGAACAGCATGACCTTGAACTGGTAAGGACCATCAGGCGTAACTAAAGCGGTTTTTCGCGGTCCATGTGGTCGACGGAAATTTGCCAATAGCCGGACCGAAGGTCGATAGATGAAAAGTATTGGGCACCATGGAGGCAATCGAGGGCGTCATCGATTCGAGGCAAAGGGTAGACATCTTTATGAGTTACTTTGTTTAAATTGCGATAGTCGACACAAAAGCGCCAGCTGCCATCCTTCTTTTTGACGAGCACCACCGGGGAAGCCCAAGGGCTGGAAGATGGTTCTATGACGGCTTTGGTAAGCATTTTGTCGACTTCACTCTGAATGACTTGACGTTCCTGTTGAGATACACGATATGGACGCCGGCATATAGGACTGGCGTCACCAGTGTTGATCCGGTGAGTCACGACAGATGTTTGGCCCAGAGGGCGGTCGTCAAAGTCGAAGATGTCACGATAGGATGCGAGCAGACGACGGAGGCCGGTAGCTTGCGCTGTGGTGAGATCGGGAGCGATCATCTTGTTAATGTCGTCGAGAGGAAAAGTGAGATCAGCATCATGACATGGAGACGTAACATCGGCGTCCATATCGGCAACCTTGCAATTGTCAAGCGGAGAGATGGTGGCCAAAGACATATCTTGCGGAAGAACTTGAGTCAACATACTGACGTTGAGGAGGGGAATGGTCACTGTATTATCAGTCACGGAAACAACAGTGCGAGCAAGAGCGACGTCTCGGGCCATCAGTACGTCAACTGTAGGAGTCACGAGGTAGTCACCATCGGGCACACCGCGTGAAGACGACAAAGTGACGTATGTCGCAGCTTGTGGAGGCAAGCGAACGTAATGGCGAGAGCATAAACGTGGAGGTAGGTCGGCTGGAAAATCAGCAAGCTGCGGCAACTCGAGCTGAAGAGCACCAGTCGCACAATCAATGAGCGCAGAATGACGTGACAGAAAATCCAAGCCAAGGATTAGGTCTTGAGGGCACTTCTCAATGACGGCAAATTGAACTGATGTAGGATGACCAGCAATAGAAACACGGGCGGTGCACATCCCTTGAACGGCAGGAACGGCAGGAACGGCACGAGTTCCTCCATCAGCGACTCGGAGTGTACGGGAAGCGGGAGGCGTGAGTACTTTGTGCAGTCGGCGGCGAAGGTCTGCGCTCATTACAGAAATATGCGCTCCGGTATCGATAAGCGCGGAAATAGTCATACCATCAACGTCAACGTCTAATAAGCTTCGTCTCGTCGAAAGCGTCAAAAAGGATTTATGGAGGAAGTCGACAATGCAGCGTCACCTCCGGGCGCTGCACTGTTTAGTTTTACGGATAGGCAGAAGCAGGGTTGAATGGGGAGGACGGTCGGCGAGTGTGCGGCGAGCGAGACGACTGGCGACGTCCTGGAGGCGAACGCGACTGGTGGCCGTGCGGCGACGGAGAGCGGCTGTTGAACCTTCTGTTCAAGTTCGGCGAAGCAGACTGGTGGGAGTTGCGAAGCGGGTACTGTCCTGTCGGTGGTAAGGGGCAGACGATGGCCGAGGTGGCGAGGACCAGCGGGTATCGCAGTAACGGGCTACATGGCCGATACGATGGCAGTGAAAACAAATTGGTCGATTGTCAGTGGTTCTCCAAGCAGCGGGGTCGCGAGATCGGGCCGGAAACCGCTGCTCGTGATAGGACGAGGGCGGACGCCACGAAGTTTGCTGTGGGCTGGTCACAGTGCACACAGAGTGAATGCCTATGCTGGCGAGTTCCTGACGCACGATGGCTTGAATCATGGGAGCAGTGATGGGGCTCGTGTCACTTGCAGTAGTGTGAGCCGGAGCAGGGGCCATGGCTTCAATTTCGCGGCGGACAATGCGAGTCACCTGGTCTGATGAAACTGGAGCTGGTGGTTGTGTTCTTGTACGGTCTTCGCAAGATGTTGCAGCCATATTCGGAAGCTGGGCAAACATGCTGTCTATGCGCCGGCTCTTAGCTTACTCAAAGCGCCGGCACTCCTTTGTAATGGCGTCCACTGTCGAATAATTTTTGCATATTAAGAGGTTGAAGGCGTCATCCGCGATACCCTTAAGAATATGTCCAACCTTGTCGGCCTCGGGCATCTCGGCACTGGGTTTGCGACACAGTGCTAGCACATCTTCTATGTACGAGACGTACGATTCCGTGGAAGTCTTCGCCCGAGATGCGAGCATTTTGTTCGCAGCCATCTTTCGTCCGACGGGCTTCCCAAACAAGTCCAACATTTTCTCTTTGCACGTCGCCCAACTCCCGAGTTCAGTTTCGTGGTTCTCATACCATACTTTGGCAGTTCCCTTGAGGTAAAATATCAGATAGGCCAGCACAAGAGGCGGGCCCCAACGGTTGCGAGCACTCACGCGTTCGTACTCTGCCAGCCAATCCTCAACGTCCACTTCATTAGGATCGCCGGAACCGCTAAACTTGCCAGGATCCCGTGGGTGTTCGAGCACGACCGTTGTTGTCGCAGGTGCAGCTGCAGTCGCCGCATCTTCTTCATCCGCGGGGAGACCGGGCGCAGATGCAGACGCCGTATCTTCCGCCATTGTTGTCGAGAGACCTTTCAAACGACGGTCGCTGCGGAGTTCCGTTGCGAGGCGTGTCGTACCCAGCAGCTCCACCAAACCTGACGGAGGCGAGATGACGGTTTAATGGATATTTACACAAGTGAAGTGGCAGCCAAACAAGATGGCTGAAAAACCCCACGCGCAAGCGCTTCTCTCTCACTCGTCGTCTTCATCTTCGGAGAGCACCGCGCTAGCTCATGTCCATGACGCACCGTGACAATATAAATAGCTCGCCGTTAGCATGCTGAAAGATGTACGCCTCGTGGCCTAGCCGTCTAACGCCGCGCGCTGCGGAGCGAGAGGTTGCCAGTTCGATTCGGAGCTTCTGAAAAAAAATTTCTGAATTCTTTTTATTGGTGGTGTATATATATATAATACATATATATCAACCACCAATAAAATGAATTCAGAATTTTTTTTTCAGATATATATATATATATATATATATATATATATATATATATATATATATATATATATATATATATAATAATATATATCTTTGAAGTTATGAAACATCTTATTTCTATTACCTTTCACACCTTGCTATTATAATTGACTTCACGAAGTCTACAACCCACGATGTGTTTGTCTTCAAACCGTAATCTTCTACCCAGCTGCAGGCGTCTTGTTCATCAGTGATGTTCACCCGAACCACGTATACGTCAGGCGATGAACTGTCATTGTCTTCAACGCATTCGATCGCGCGGCGCGCCGATGTCTCACATGCGCTGTTTTCCGTGGTCATAGCCGTACAACACCGGCGTTGCAGGGATGCGAAATGCATTGGCAAGAACAGCCACGAAAGAAAAATAAAAAAAAAACACAACGCACACTCGAACCCACGGCGATCACGTCTTGCGACAACGCGAGATCACAAAATACACTGGCGACAACACATATATTCACGTGAAAGCGTGTTCAGCGTCAAAAAAATAAACAAAAGCAATCAGTCCAACACAACAACGATTATGTATTGCGACAACGCGAGGGCTCAAAAGACACAGCAGACAGCACAGATATTCAAGGACAAGCGTGTTCACTGTTAAAAAAAGAAAAAAGAAACGCACAGGTAGAACACAACGGCCGATCGCGTCTTGCGGCAGCGCCAAGGCACAAAAGACAGTGGCGACAACACAAATGTTCATGGGCGAACGTGCTCCCGTTATAACAAAACAAAATACACAAAGCACAGTCGAACCCTGCGGCGACGGACGGCGTCTTCGGTCAACGCGAGAGCAGTAGCAGTTCACAAGCACAGGCGGCGATGAAAATTCCACGGGTGCCCGGCGGCCGTGTTTCACCGTTTAAAATTCCCGCGAAAGGCACCCCGAGAAGGAGAGCGCGTCGTCTCGTCATGGCGGCCGTTGCTAGGCGGAAGTGCGCAGCGGCGTCCCCGTGTACGCGCAGCCAATCCGCGATGCCCAGCGCCTATAGGGGCGCCACTGAAAGCCGCGTAGCGGCGGCCGTTGGAACCGCATGCGGGTCGCGTAGCGGACGCCTCCTTTCACTGCAAGCATGACGGAAGTGCGCGCGTGCGATTTGCCGCTTGTGCGCGTCCCTGATAATTACTTTCGGCGATAGTGTGCGCAAAGGGGCCGCGCTTTATAATAGTGGACATGTGTCCGATGTAACAGCTGTGTGGGACGACAATGTCACTATACGCGCCAAGTGTTTACCACAGACAAGCGTCAACAAGCTTCCTTACGAAGTGGAGCTCATCGTAAGTACACCGCTTTCATTACAACGTCCCGATCACTAATGCCTGCATGCGTTGACGCATGAACCAACGTTTTTTCTCGACACAGTAGCTTCGTTTACGTGCCATGTGTTTATAGTAGATTTTGAGGGAGCGCTGTCGCGCCGGCGCATGGATTTCACGGGTGCGGCCACGCGAAGGGTCAGCGTTGATAAAAATTTCAAACCAGCACGATAAACTTGCGAAAAAATATCTCGGCAGCTTGCGCTAGTGGCGCGGGACTGAGTCACTGCGGAGCTGGTGGTCACCTAGCTTGTCATAGCAGCTTGGCTACGTATTTGCTGGGTGTCTTCAGAGAAGAACGTCGGTGCATGTCCGTCGACCCCCTGTAATTTCGCTGAAAAAATATATTTTGTTGTCTTCACGAATACGTTTAGCTCTTCGACAGCAATTTGCTCGGGAAAAAAATTTTCGTCAGAATGAGATGCATCCAGAGACTCTACGGCGATCTGTTTGAAGCGGTTGAAACAGTTCTGGCACAAAATGTCGGTTTCTCTGATGGATAGGCTTCTTCTGGCATGCGCCTTCAGAGGAGTGGCGTCTTAGCCGCGCCAGACAGACTGGCGCCGGCGCGCGCGCAGACTCCGCCACTGTCGCGCGCTGCTCGCCGCTGCTGGTCTGCACGTTCGGGAGGAGTGGCGTCTAGCCTCGCCAGACACACTGGCGCCGGCGCGCGCGCAGCTCTTCGCCTTCTCACACTGCGCTGAAGCCGCTCGATAGCACCTCTGACTGGCGTTTGCAGGTGGGTAACGCCATGGAGAGCTGGGGCATAAGCTGGACTTCTCGGATCATTTGATCTTTCGCCGTTGATAAAATGCTGACTGCAGATCCTGGAGTTCTTTGTGGGTTCCCAGGGGCTCCCATCCTCTCTGAAATGTTCATAAGTTTACAGAAAAGTGGAAGAAGCAAGGAATTAATTAAAAGAATACATATTTGCAATATTCACAGTTTGAAAGCAAATGCTAAAAGTGGTCATATATATTGCTTGAAAACCAAGTGCTTTACTGAAGTCCATGCAATTTCACACAAACACAACAAAAGCAACCAGTAGCTAGCACCACTAGCAAGAATAAAAAAAAAACACGAAACTTTGAGGATCGACCCCACGCATTGGGCATGCAAAATTTTTTTCAGGTGTGATATTCTTACGGATGTGATGGGTTTATTTACAATGCGAAGTAGAAGCTGGAGAAAAAACAGGAGACGGTCGCAAACCGCCGGTCAGCAATCCCTCGTGCCAGTCCTCTTCTTCCTCCTCTTTCAGCGCCGCGTTACATTTCCCTCCGGGCAAGACGAAGCTCACCGAGCGAGTCAGAGTGATCGGTTGTTGTAGGCTTCAATCGTGCAATATGCACAACCTGCGTGTTGCGCGAACGGCGGTTCTCAGCTGTCTTTCACGACGTAAGTGACGTCACTCAAGCACTGGGTAATGACAAAGGGACCGAGTACTTGGAAAGGAGCTTCTGGCAGAGTCCCTTCTTTCGAACAGTCCATAGCCAGACAAAATCACCTTTGGCGAAGGTGACTGGCAGGTGTCTTGCGTCGTAACGGTCTTTAGCACGAGCATGGGAGGAGAGAGTTCTAAGTCGCGCAAGTCGACGCGCCTCTTCGGCGCGACACAAAGTCTGCGCAACACTGGCATTCTCGTTTGTCGAGAAAGGAAGTATGGTGTCGAGAAAGGTTTGAGGATGACGAGCATAGAGAAGGAAAAAAGGCGTATATCCTGTGACCTCGTGTTTTGCGGTATTAAGGCGTATGTAACGAAAGGTAATACAGCATCCCAGTTCTTATGGTCCGCTGAGACATACATTGAAGCATATTGATGATGGTACGATTGGTGCGCTCTGTTAGGCCGTTGGTCTGTGGATGATAAGGTGAGGAATGCCGATAGTGACACCCACAGAGCCGTAACAACTCTTCAACAACATCAGCGGTGAACTGCCGGCCGCGATCACTGATCACCACACGAGGGGCTCCGTGACGGAGGATAATCGAGTGCAGCAGAAACCACGACACATCTGATGAGGTGGCTGAAGCAACTGCCATCGTTTCAGTATACCGCGTTAGGTAATCTACGCACACGATAATCCAGCGGCGGCCGGTGGCAGACTTAGGGAAGGGGCCGAGTAAGTCTATGCCGACTTTCTCAAAAGGTGAAGTCGGTGGTTTAACAGGTTGCAGTGTGCCTGCCGGATGAGTAGTAGGTTGTTTGTGGCGCTGGCAGACATCACAACTCGCGACGTAGTGCTTGGTCGTCTTCCACAGTCGAGGCCAGTAGAAACGTTGTCGGATACGGTGAAGTTCCGGGCAAATCCAAGGTGCCCAGACGTAATGTCGTCATGCATTGCGCGGAAGACCGCAAGGCGCAGACATTCGGGGACGACGAGTAGCAGTGGGGCGCCATCGCTGGAGTAATTCTTGCGATATAGAAGGCCATCATGAACTACAAATGGCGTTGCGCGTTCAGAGCTGCGGGTCGCATCGATAATTTGTCTCACTGAAGGGTCGCGCTGTTGCTCGTGACCGAAGGCGTCCAAACTAGGGAAGTTGGAGGAAATCGCAACGAGGTAGTTGTCGAAATCGTCGTCGTCAGTAGTGTCCACATTCTGAGATGGAAGACGAGATAAGCAGTCGGCGTCTGCGTGGCAGCGACCACTCTTGTAAGCAACAGAAAAGTTGTATCTTGAAGCCGCAATGCCCAACGAGCTAATCGACCAGCTGGGTCGCGTAGTCCGACAAGCCAACACAGTGAATGGTGATCTGTGACGATCTTGAAATGTCGGCCGTACAAATAAGGTCTGAATTTTTGGACGGCGAAAACAACCGCGAGGCATTCAAGTTCCGTTACTGTATAATTGCTCTCAGCCTTCGTCAAAGTACGACTTGCGTACGCAACGACGTGTTGACGTCCGTCATGAAGCTGAACGAGCACAGCGCCAACGCCGACACCACTAGCATCTGTGTGCAGTTCCGTGAGTGCCTCCGGGTCGAAATGACGTAAAAGTGGCCCGGAAGTGAGCAAAAACTTCAGCTGCTCGAAGGCAGTCTCACATTGAACGGTCCACTGGTATGGGGTATCCTTCCGGAGCAAGTTTGTCAGTGGATGAGCAAGCTGGGCGAAGTCCTTAATAAACCTGCGAAAATAAGAACACAGGCCCAGGAAGCTACGAAGATCCTTCACCGTCGTCGGCTGCTTAAAGTTGCGGACTGCAGTAATCTTGTGGGATCTGGTCGTATGCCGTCCTTGTCGACGAGATATCCGAGAACCAGGGCTTGGCGCTCACCAAAATGGCACTTCTTTGCGTTTAAAATGAGCCCAGCTTGTTTGACGCAATCCAGAACAACGCTGAGCCGCTGATTGTGCTCGTGGAATGTCCGTCCGAATATAATCACATCATCCAGATAACACATACAAGTCTCCCATTTGAGACCGCGAAGGATGGAATCCATAAATCTCTCGAAGGTTGCTGGGGCATTACATAAGCCGAACGGCATAACGTTAAATTCAAATAACCCATCGGGCGTAACGAAAGCAGTCTTCTCTTGTCAGACGGATGCATTGGTATCTGCCAGTACCCAGACCTTAGGTCGACCGATGAAAAGTAGCGGCGGAGTGCAGGCAATCAACAGCATCGTCGATGCGTGGTAGAGGGTACACATCTTTCTTTGTGACGGCGTTAAGGCGGCGGTAGTCAACACAAAACCTCCACGAGTTGTCTTTCTTTTTCACGAGTATAACAGGAGCTGCCCAGGGGCTGCATGACTCCTGAATAACGCCCTTCTGCAGCATGTCGTTGACCTGTTCGGCGATCACTTTCCTTTCAGAAGGGGATACGCGATAGGGTTTCTGGCGTATCGGCGTAGCATCTCCCGTGTTGATTCGGTGGTGCATACGGGATTTCGGCAACGTGAGACAACGCTCGTCTTGAGCAAAATCAAAGACTGCCACATAGCGTGCAAGGACTTCTTCGAGAACATGCTGCTCGGAAGAAGGCAGCGACTTGTTAATCATGCGTCGCAATTCGGCCGAGTAGTTGGGCGTTGTCCGACTGATGCCTGAGGACTCTGCAACCGTTCTGATGTCAATTGCGGTCTGCTCTTCAAATGTTCCAGTTTAAGTCCGGCTGGGAGAGCAACAGGCTCTGGGGAGGCGTTGACCGTCCACAAAAAAGCATGTCCGTCGATGGCTCGAATACACACCGCGGAACCAACATTCTTCTTAATAGCGTTGGTGCGATCAGGCTCTACAAGTCCGGTGCAGGGTCCCAACTGGGCGCGAGAAGAGCATACGGGAACAAACACTGCTGTCCGACCAGGGATCGACACATCTTTAGAAATTGAAAGCACGTCAGCTGGGTGAGTCGGAAAGTCATCAATGGCGGCAGTTGGCAACGTGCTTTGTAGAAGAATTTCTCCGTTCCACAGTCAAGCGTTGCACCGCATTCACGAAGGAGGTCTATACCTAAAATGACGTCATGAGTTGCGTGAGCTAACACAGTGAATTCGGCTCTGAAACTTTGTCCTCCAATAGAAAGAAGAACGGAAAAATACCGACAGGGCGCAATTTCACCTCCAACTCCACGAAAAGTTTCTTGGCGGTCCCACGCGAACATAACTTTATGGCCTAAAAAACAATCTTTGAAACGAAGGCTCATTACCGAAATAGCAGCACCAGTGTCTACAAGGGCGATAGTATTTACACCGTCTATACGCACACTCACTTTGTTCTTTAGCATCACAACAGCAGGAGGAATTGGCGAATGACCGTCCCGCGACCGCACCTCCATCGGTCGCACAGCTAGTTTCCCAGCTGAGGCGGGGAAGGCGACCGACGACGCGGGACGGCGAGCGGCGTGATCGTGTCGGAGGCGGCGTAAGGCTTCGCTCGGAGGCGGGGGACTCGTTGCGGAATCTGCTAGGCCACTGCTGTCGTAGAGGGTGATGACAGGTGTAGAGGTCGAGGTTTCGTGCACACGAGCAGGGTACGTCGAAAAGCGTGGTGCTCGCGGCTGGCGGCGGCAGAAGCGCGAAATTGCCCTCGGAGGCCGCATGCGTAGCAAACAGGTAGTTCCGGCTTACATTAGTGGGAGCAGAGGTACGCGAAGTTGGGTAGTGCTCGGCAGAAGCACGTCGTGACGCCTGGTAGTAATCTTCAGGAATACGCCTTGTTGGTGCTGACTGGTATTCGCAGCAACCCGCCGGGATGGTGATGGACGGCGGCGACTGTGATCTGCAGGTAGAGACTGGAGGCTCGTGTTGAAATATGCCTCTTACCGCGCGGTCTGCACTCGACGCGACGCTCTCGCATCCAGTATGATGGTGGTTCGGGGCAATCGTCGAACGAGCATTGGTAGTGGGCATCCGCCGCTTGAAGCCGTCCTAGCTCCTCTCGAACTACCCGACGGATGATCAAGGGAATGTCTTCGCAGGAGGCGACGTCCATACTTGCAACGCTGGGAACGTTGTCCAAGCGCCCGAACTTGGGTATAATTCTTCGGGTCTTCAGAGCCTCGAATGCGCGACACTGCTGCCTAAATTCGGAAGGAGTGCTCAGGTTTTCCTTCGTGATCAGGAAATTGTACACTCGGCGATGCCTTTTAACAAATGTCCAACTTTGTCTTCGTCAGGCATGTTCGCGTTTACAATCCCGCAAAGCTTCAATACCTCTTCGATGTATGTCGTGCACGTTTCGCCGGGCAACTGAGCTCTACGCGAGAGCGTTTGCTCAGCTTTCTTTTTCTTCGAGCTCGTGTCCCCAAAGCAGGTCTTCAATTCCTGGACAAAGATTTCCCAAGTGGTGAGCACGTGTTCGTGATTCTCGAACCAAAGCAGAGCGGTGCCAGCGAGAAAAAATGCTACGTTCACGAGTTTCGCCGGCGTACTCCACTCGTGATAGCGGCTCACTCTTTCGTAGTGTTTCAGCCAATCATCCACGTCTTCATCTGTTTTACCTGAGAATGTGCGTGGTTCAGGCGCCCAGCAGTTAGGTTGTCTTGGTCTGCGGCCAGCTTGTTCCAAGGCCGTGGCACTGGTTGATGCAGCGGCGTTGCCCGTCGGCATGCCTGCTTCGGCGTCGGTCATGTCGGTATTTCCGGGGGTAGACCGGCTAGACGTCTGCTTCTTCGAAAGTCTTCTGCGAGTGGGTTGTCCAGGGCGTCGGATTACCCAGCACTCTCCACCAAAGCTGTTACGGATGTGATGGGTTTATTTACAATGCGAAGTAGAAGCTGGAGAAAAACAGGAGACGGTCGCTTTGGTTGGTTGGTTCCTGAAGGGAATAGCTCAACCCACTACGGGGGATCGGCCAGGAAGCGTGCGGCAGTAGACTTTGCGAAAAAATAAAAGGAATATGCGAAAAGATAATTTATAGTAAAAAAATAAAAAAAATTTAAAAAAATGTTGGGGCAATTTTGATTTTTTTCCTTTTTTTAAATGGAATGTTAATTAAACGAGTGTTAAATAATAGAATTAAATAAATAAGTAATTACAGAAATTTAAGTAAGGGAATGAAATGATATATCTAATTATAATATTAACATGGCAGTCTCTTTGTTTCTTTAATATAAATGAATATGGCATCATATATGCCCCTGTTGCATTGCCCTAGTGCCGACGCCCCCAGGGAGAGTAATGCCGATGTGGAAAGCTCAAGGCCAAGTTTTTGAAAAGGAGGTTTTAGAATTCTTTGCCTTATGTTTTGGTATCTTCGACATTCTGTGAAGTAGTGCTCTGTTGTTTCTGCTTGATTACATAATTACAGTTAGGGGAAGGAACGAAACCAGGCCTGTGTAAATAAAATTTAGTGACGGTATTCTGCATCGCAGTCTAGTTAACGTTACTTCAAATTGCCTTGTACTACACCATGTGCTATTCCACGAAAACCTAAGGTGCTGAAAATCTGTATTGTTTAGGACAGAAGAATTAGTACGTTCTTCTGGCATACAAAAATTTCGGAATCGTGCGATCGTGTTATTAGAAGACGGCCTCAGAATATTTACGACTGGTCCTTTGAGGGATGCTGCCGCCAGAGTGTCCGCCGCTTCATTTAATATCAGTCCAGTGTGGCCTGGTACCCAAACCACCGGACGTGCCGTACGTGATTGGGCATATATGGAAAAGTTCTGTTAGGCACCTCGACAGCTGTGGCACTGCTAATGCCGTACACACAGACAAGGAATCCGTTTATAACTGCTGAAGAGATATGTACTGGGAGTTTCCGCAAAGCAAGAATAATTGCGATTAATTCTGCCTGGAATATTGGTGTGAAGTCGGGCAAACGAAGGGAAAATGACCATTTAGTGCTGCTGAATAAATTCCCACCCCTGCCTTCTCATCAGTAACAGAAGCATCTGTGGCTATTACTGAATTTATCCGTACGTTTTTAAGGTGGTCTTCCAACAACCCATTTAAATATCTAATGGGCAATAACTTAGCATTTTTTGGAAATATGTCATCATATTCTATTACTGCTGTGTGTTTGAGTGCGTTTGGCTATATTATATCACTAAATGTCACTTGTAGTGGCTCCAGGAGCTTTTGCACGAAAATTATTTGAGGGCGATGCAGTCGAGACCATTCACTTTCAAAAAATGTAGACGGCTCCCTAAGAATACATATTGGGAGCGTCTGTGTTGGGAGGCATATATGTTTAGAAATGTTTGAACTGTTAAATTCTAAACCTAGTTTGAAGACATGGCAGGTTTGTTTCATGGTAAAGTATATTATTAGCTACAAATTTCGGAAGTCCGAGACATAAACGTAACGCCTCACGTTCTATAGTTAGAAGAGGGCGTAATTTATAAGCAGGTCCCCCACAGAACAAATGCATCCAAACTCTAATATTGGACGTACATACATGCAATAGATCATTAACATGTTTTTCTACGCATTCCAAAACGAGTGCTGCTGATTCGTCTTAATAATCCAATTGCACGTAAACCTTTAGCTGCAATGTACTCAATGTGCGAGCTCCAATTAAATTAGGCGTGTATATTATACCCAAATATTTTAATGAATCGACCTGTGGAATAAAGGCCTGGCCGTACATAAGTGCGATATGCACGGGAAAAGTCAATGGAATAGCAAGAAGAGCACTTTTGTTAACACTCAGAGACAAATTCAGGTCATTAAGCCACATTTCGATCTCATTCAAATATGACTGTAGAATGTTGTACAGCGAATGTATATCACTGGAGGATGCAAAGAATGCGTTATCATCCGCGTATACATACACTTGCACGTCGTCACGCGACGGAATCGAACTTAGTAATAGGTCGCAAACCGCCGGTCAACAATCCCTCTTCTTCCTCCTTCTTTCAGCGCCGCGTTACAATATAACTACAATGAAGCAGCACCAACATATACTCACCAATTACATGCTAAGAAAACAGCAACCAGTAGCTAGCACCACCAGTAAGAATAAAGAAAAGAAAACACGTAAGTTCCATAATCGGCTCCACTCAGGCGTGCGCAGGGTTCCCCATCAAAGGGGGGGGGGCAAGGATCATCCCAGCGCCCCCAGGCCCCACTAAGTTAATGCAAGGGGCAGATTTTGCCCCCCCCCCTCTTAGGCAAATAGGAAAGCCCCCACGCCCCGTGAGCACGCCTATGGCCCCACTCATAACACAGCTTGTGTAAAGCGAATGAGTATTAGTGGGATACATCAAGGGTGTTTTTATTAGCATGAAGTCATGTTACGAAGCATTCAAAGGGAGGTTGAATCGGTTGAATGTCCTGTCAAAAGCCTTCAGTGCGAACAGGTGCCATGTTTTACAGCCAATATGCATACAGTTGAGGCGAGCGCGCAGCGAACATTCTGCACCGGTGATCGCATTCCAGTGCCATCATTAGGTAGAATGCAGCCCATTTCGTGCAGCACACGTGTGATTCCACGGCGCTTTTGTAAAGGAGCCGCCACCTGCCCCACATTCTCTGGCATAGCGCTTCGCGCCATTCGTTTTTCAAGAGAGCCTAGGCATCGCGTTTTATCAGTGATAACAACCTCATGTGCATTGTAGCATATACAATGCAGGCGAGGCGACCAAATGTAAACGTAGTAGCGTTCGCTGAAGATAGCGACATAAATGGAGAAATAAAAACATGGTAATCGTTCTAACACTGCCTAAACAAAGCGCGATTGCTTACCTTTTGCGTCGGACAGCCGCAATCCACCGTCGCCGTCGCTCTCGCTCATGAAATAGCACCGGAAACTTGTAAAAGTGCGTTCGTGGCGAGTTTTTGTATGTGTTTGAGCAGCCGACAACGCAGCAGTTATTTTTCGACATCGCTGAAGCCCGAGAGAGTCGTTAAATCACGTTGAAAAATCCATCCGTGCTCTCGCGTAGACGCTCGCTGAAACACTGTTCGCCGGCCCCGCAGCGCTTCCGAGCCATGGCGGCAGATGGCGTGGTCGGCGCTTTGCGCATCGCATCTAGCGGCCGCCATGCGCATTTCCACCATGTTGAAGGCTATAAGCGCGCTCCGCATGTGCACACACGGAGCGCACGTATCGACGTGTGGCGCTTGATAGGAACGGCAATGCCGACATAATTTCGTGTGCCGTGTTGCTCATATTGAGGAAATTGGGGTGCTGAAAACAGGTTCACAGGAAACTAACCTGCATGTTATTAGATTTCCTCGCGGCCGACGAGCCGGCAGATCGTTCCGTTGCTCCGGCTACTGCTCACGACTAACGCCGTGTTTACGTTCACCGTTCTTAATAGATGCGGTATGTGACAGCATCGACACTCATCAGAGAGACTTTTTCGTGTCATGCCAGAACCAGATACTAGTTTTTGCGCCGTGCGCTTGCAGGCACAGACAAACCACGGCTTCGTGTACGAGCTTCAAAGCTGCATCGCGGCTACTCGCGCGTGACTGCGCTGCTGTTGACATTACTTTGTTTTTACATTGCCATAACAATTACGTGTTAGACAGGTCGGTCGAGTGCGTCATCGATTCTCAGCGAACGGACCGATTGTGCTGGAGCGTGTTGTTTGTAGTTGGTTTTCGATTGTGAAGTTTAACAAGGTAAAATTTGGTGGGATGCTTTGCGCGCGTATTGCTTCACTATGCGTACTTTTCAAGCATTTCATGTGCTATCACTACCAAATTCAAAGGGTGGCCCGGATGGCCTGACTGCCCTCCCTCAGCTTTTTTTTTAAATTTATACGTACCCCAAGAAGAGCGCATATATCAAGTTCTCTCAGAAGCTGACCCCCTTCGGAAAAATCCTGTATCCACCTTGTGTGCTATGGAATGTTAACAGATGCTTGTGTGTGGCACTTTTCGTATGAAAGTGAAAAAAAAAAATGCTGTTCCGGCAATGTGTTGCACTCGACCGTGGGTGCGTTACCATTGGTTACGCGCTGAGGTAGGTTCGCAAGCGTTCAGTGGGCGACGCAAACTGCCTTTCGGAAACGGGTTGAAATTGAAAGGCGCCAGTAGGCCCCTAAAGTGACTATTCCCGGATTTGGAGACATCTCTACGTAGCGCCATCTCTCGGCAGCAGCAACGGCGTCCTGCCATAACTGAATGAGAAATAGGCGAAAAAAATCATATCTCTTGAAAAAAGCTAGTTATCAAAACGACTCCGGGTTCTATACAGCAGACCTACTGGGACATTTTGGCAAAATTGCAGTAGCGCACTATAAGACGTGTGGCTTCCCAGGACAATTGAACACCGCCCATTGGAAACACATGGGCCCCATTGTTAATATTAAACGCTCTGGGAAGCCACGCGGTTTGTATTGTGATACTGTAACTTTCTAGAATATTCAAAACGTCTCGGCTGTATAGAACCGAGAGTTGTTTTTGATAACTAGCTTCTTTCGTCAGATATGATTTTTTCGCCTATTGCCCATTCAGTTACGGCAGGCCACGGCTGTCATCGACCAGATGGCGCTACGTGCACATGTCCCCAAATCCTGGTCATGCGATGTGAACTCGAATATTGTTAGCGTATCGTGTTCTTTACAGCACATGTCCACTTTGAAATGGAATGGGTCAGCAGTGATGTAATCGGGGTTCTGCCCAGAGGACCGGAGCCAGCCAGAGACCCGGGGAGATGTCGAGGAGAGGAGCCCGGAGCTGTTAACAGTAACGTTTATTTACAGGTAGCGTGTTGCTACATGATGGGGTTAGCATCATGGAAGCTCTCGGAGCTCGTGAGAGCTTGAGAGAACTTGTGAGAGCTCGTCGGGAGCGCATCGGCGCTCGCATTTTATGCGCTGGCCTTCCCAGGGTTCCCTGTAGGAAAAACAATGGAGGCCAGGACAGTCCAATGAAAATTTCCATCTTCACCTCCGCCCCCAAAAGGGGAAGGTGAAACGCCGCCTCCTTCCCAACCCACGAAAGGAGAAAGAGGCACGTCCAGTTCGTCTCATGGCGAGGGAAAAACACTGCCCACCGCGCACACACGGCACAGCACGAAGACGTTGAGTCTTACGTGGAAGTCAATTTCGTAGTCTGTTGCAATGATGGTTATGCGCGAGGCAGACCACGAATTATGGAAACAGCGGCAACAAGGCGCCACGGAGAACGTGGGAAATGCATCCGCAGACGGTTCCCAGACGCTGGGTCCTTTGTCCGGGGCACCTTGACGACAAAGCAAGCCGCCTCGACGGCCAACAACTCTTCCTAATCCGTCAGTCGGTCAGGCGTGCCCAAAGGGTTTTACGAGGGGCGCAGACAACCTGAGATAATGAGACGAACGACTTTCGTGTTGTCGCCGCTCTTGGGGCATCTCTGGAACTGCTGACCCGGAAGAAATCAGGGTAGTCTTAGCCGCAACGTCTCACGCGTCAAAGCGGCGCCAAGCCAGGCAGGCCGATCATAACAGCCCGTCCACCGTCACAGGAGGTCTCGAAGGGGTTGCAGCACCAAGGCACTCCGCAGAGACCGTAGATCTGCTCCCTTGTAGACGTTGACGCAGGCTGCGCCAATCTCTGGACCTGAGCCATGGCCAGCAAACGCCAGAAACGAACCACGCAAGACCCGAGGCACAACAAACATAGAGCACTCAACTGACCTCGAGAAAGGCCAGGTTACAGTTTTGGTAAAACTCCCTAGAAATTTACAATTGGTCCGCTCACTCGTGAAAATCAAGAATCAGATAACGAAGCCATAACAAACTCAGACTACTACGTGCGAAGCAAATCAACAGCCTAACGTTTTGTATCATTTCCCAGAGAGAGCCACATCCTCTAAGGCACGCAGGTGCTACGGGCGATACAATAACGAAAGGGAGTGATTTACACAATACACTAATTACATGTCACGAACTCAAAATACAAATAAAATGTGTCTGAAGCTTTGGTGTTAAACTGGAAAGGCACGGCCGGGTCAACCGCGTTACTGACACTTGCCCAACATCGTGGTCCAAACAACAAACCTCAGCTTTTGCGACGACAATTCTTACAAATAACCAAGCGACTCACGCTTCCCTATTCGCTCCTACACAGAACGCACGCGGAAAGAACAATAAACAAACAAAAATAATTTTCGCGCGGCTCTGCAAAAACTGGGACAAAGCCTAGCTTGGTCTATCCCTCTCGCAAGCTTCCAGCTTAACTCCTATGGTTCCGCTATCCAACACGTGGGACACCCTGACTTACACGCATGACAAGGAACGGAAACGCCAGAAACTCTCTTTGAAGTCAGCTGTCATAATCCTATTCAGGGCACCCATCTCTTAAGCCCTTAACTCGCTCTGATGCGTGTCACTAACCTTTGGATAGCTGACTGCAGAATGCATATCGATTAACAACAACAAAAAAAAAACCATAGAGCGCCAAAGAAAACAAAGTTCTATACTAGCTGAACTAAAGCGTCAAGAGTCGCGGACACTACAAGGAAAACTAGTTCCTAACTAAAATCAACAAACAAAAATAATCTTTTCAACTAATCCTTAGCCGACATTCCATGAAAACTAACAGCTGTCCTCAACAACTTTTCAAGCGCACTCGCGGTGGTCGCGCCCAAAAGGCTTTTCTCGTCAAGCGGGGCGTACGATACGCATGAAAGTTAATCAGCCCCTCGTCGAACCTCACTACATTCCTCGAAGCGGACATGTCTTTGTCGCCTCCTGCCACCTCGCGAAGGTCACCGACCTCGGGGTGTCGCACCTGTTTCAACGTTCTGCGAAAGGAAGAATGGAAAGCTCCTTTGCCCTCCGACCCTTTCTGCGAACCATGCGCTTCTCTTTTCTTTTTCTTTCGACGGCTCGGACGCATGCGGTAGAAACCTGTCAATGATGACAATCGCACCTTTCTCGCCTTTTTGCGCCCACGACTGAAGCCCTTTCTCGAACGCGTCGCGTTCTTCGCTGCATTTCTGCCTTTCGGACGCTTTCTCCTTTTTGCCCGCTTCTTGGTGCAAACTCTGGAGCCTTTCGTCCGACTGCGATGCTCATCAGCATCAACCTGCACGTCAGCTGTCTCGCGCTTACTGTCTCGATGATTGCGCATCAATTCATCCTTCGACCGATTCCGCGTACAATGCGCTGCGCTGTTCCTTTCAGGAGCGGACTTACGAGCCGTCGGACGCGTCAAAGCTGTCACCGTGTGGTCAACAAAACAAAGGCCCTTGCTCAAAAGCCTCTCTGAGTGACTCGAAGTCAAATAGAGATAATGCTTGGGCAGGTTTTGTGACCCGGCAGCTTCAGTCACGGGTAGCTCGAATGGTCCCGCAATCTCCACGCGGCTATCAACCTGTGGATTAGCAGCGTTTAACACTTGCGGAGTCGCGCCACGTGTCATCTCAGGAGCGAACTTACATACTGTCGCACGCGTCAGAGCTTCTACCGACTGGTCACCAAAACAAAGGCCCTTACTGAAAAGCATCTCCGAGTGACTCGAAGTCAAATAGGGACAATGCTTAGGCAGGTTTTGTGACGCGGAAGCCTTCGTTTCGAGCAGTCCGAACGCTCCTTCAACCTCCACGCGGGCTACCGGAAAACGCACACTTTCCTCTTCAACTATCGTTTCTTTCTCGCCACTCGCGCGTTGTTTGTCGCTTTCAACCCGTGGATCAGCAGCATTTACGGCTTCCTGAACCTCGCTGCTCTTCATCTCCGGAGCGGACTTACAAGCTGTGGGACTCGTCGGAGATTCAGCCGTATGGTCACCAAAACAAAGGCCCTTTCTCAGAAGCATATCCGAGTCATTCGAAGAGGGATTATGCTTGGGCAGGTTTTGTGACCCGGCAGCCTCAGTAACGGGTAGTCCGAACGATCCCACAATCTCTACCTGGCTATGGACCTGTGGATCTTTAGCGCTCTCTGCTCCTTTAATGTCGCTGCTGTCCACCAAAGAGAGAACGTTCCTAGGCTTTCGGCAGGCGAACGAAAGATGACCAGGCTCTTGGCAACGGCGGCAGACGACCGGCTTTCTAGCCTCAAACGCCTTCTACTTCTCTTTTGAGCTACTCGCTACGGCTGTGGTCTCGTCTGATTCCCTAGCTTTGCGCGTATGCCTAAAACGCTGTCGGAATGCTTTTGGTGACAAGCGACGATTGCTACACAGCGCCTCTTTGACCTTGTCATACGCTTCAGCGTCCTTTCTGCTGAGTCTAGTTATCACAGCGGCGGCTTCGCGCGGGAGAAGTGTTAGCAATTCTCGTGGCCAACTTTCGAGGGGGATTCCGGCATCCTCGCATGCCCGCTCAAAATTCACAAGAAAAAGTGCGATGTCCAAGCCGACTTCGAACGGCTGCAAAAGGTCTACCGCCTTTACCGACACCCTCCTACGTACTTCCGCGGCCCTTTTTTCGTTTTCCTCGGCCCACTTTTTGGTTCTCTCGGCCTCTTTTTGCCTTTTTTCTACTTCTTCCCAGCACTCCTCAATTTCGTCATCCTCCGCACCGCATTCCTGAATTGCCCTAATCAGCTGCGGCTCTCTCTCTTCTCTCCCAACCTTAATTCCCAGCTCTTCACACAGTAGTAAGAGGTCTGGTCTCTCTAGCTTCTTTACCAACTCCATGGTCTTCACGAGTGAGGACTTCCTACCCGCCGTGACGTTAGGTAGCGAACAAGCGAAGCCTAGACGTACGGTAAAACACTGCCAGTTTTAGAACATGAAAGCTAAAATGGTGAATAGCTGTGACGTATGGTAGCGGTACAACGAAGCCTATACGCACAGAAGATTACACACAGATTTAGAAAACTTCAAAAGCTAAAACCTGGCAAAACTCAAAGAAAGTCAAGCACTCACCATATCGTTGAGGCCCGAGTCAAGCATGGGTCATCCCGTTGCTGCTAACCAGTTTATGTGTTCCAGTTGTCAGCAGCATCACACCGCTGCCATCCAGTTGATGTAATCGGGGTTCTGCCCAGAGGACCGGAGCCAGCCAGAGACCCGGGGAGATGTCGAGGAGAGGAGCCCGGAGCTGTTAACAGTAACGTTTATTTACAGGTAGCGTGTTGATACATGATGGGGTTAGCATCATGGAAGCTCTCGGAGCTCGTGAGAGCTTGAGAGAACTTGTGAGAGCTCGTCGGGAGCGCATCGGCGCTCGCATTTTATGTTCCCTGTTCCCTGTAGGAAAAAACAATGGAGGCCAGGACAGTCCAATGAAAATTTCCATCTTCACCTCCGCCCCCAAAAGGGGAAGGTGAAACGCCGCCTCCTTCCCAACCCACGAAAGGAGAAAGAGGCACATCCAGTTCGTCCCATGGCGAGGGAAAAACACTGCCCACCGCGCACACACGGCACAGCACGGAGACGTTGAGTCTTACGTGGAAGTCAATTTCGTAGTCTGTTGCAATGATGGTTATGCGCGAGGCAGACCACGAATTGCGGAAACAGCGGCAACAAGGCGCCACGGAGAACGTGGGAAATGCATCCGCAGACGGTTCCCAGACGCTGGGTCCTTTGTCCGGGGCACCTTGACGACAAAGCAAGCCGCCTCGACGGCCAACAACTCTTCCTAATCCGTCAGTCGGTCAGGCGTGCCCAAAGTGTTTTACGAGGGGCGCAGACAACCTGAGATAATTAGACGAACGACTTTCGTGTTGTCGCCGCTCTTGGGGCATCTCTGGAACTGCTGACCCGGAAGAAATCAGGGTAGTCTTAGCCGCAACGTCTCACGCGTCAAAGCGGCGCCAAGCCAGGCAGGCCGATCATAACAGCAGCCCTTTCTTACCGTTATAACTGTGTCCAGCCGCGTCGCGCGCCAAAGCCTCCTCCCAACCATCTTACAATACACGCATGGTATTCAGATAGCTAACAACGCTTTATTCGTTACACTGAAAGCATACAGCCAAAATTAATAGCCTAGAGCAAAGCTTCATTCTCAACGACGGCAGGCCTACATGTGACTCGGTGACAAACTTGTACCTTCTTCTCGTTGTGAAGCAGTTCTTTACACGTAATAACTGGGAATTGCCAGTAACGTGTACATGCCGTTACACACTCGTCTGATGTTTTTATGCCCCGGTGCCCACTACCAAAGCACATACAAGCAACAAGTTATAGCAGCGACAGCAACACGATTCGAACACAAGCCTCCAACATGGTGTCAAATCGGTAGCTTCGTGAAACCTCCAACAGATGGCAGCAATTTTGCATAAGGTCTATAGCGCGCCGCTGCCGTTGCCATGCGTTGAGCGCTCTGCATATTACAAACACGCCGCCCGGCCGGTCAAAGCACGCAGTTTCTGCCACGCAGCCCGGACTCGAGTCAGCACACTAGCGCTAATACAGTAACAGATGGAGGTGCGGTTGGTCGCAGTGCCGAACACTCTTTCATTTTTTTTCTACGGGCAAGGAGCTTGAGGGTATGTCTGGGGTTGCCACGGTCAACTTCCAGTGCTTTAGTGTAGGCAGAGGCTCGACAACCACCTTTGGCAGTACTCCGAGCTAAAGAAACATGTCGAAATTTATTTAGAATTTTCACGCAACATGAAAGTCATCCTTTATCTGGTGCACTAACACAAAGGACGGCAACGAGACTACAGGATAGTGTATCATCATTTCAAGCAGACGTGCCAGGATTTAAACGATGGAAACCTTCAAAACCACCTTGGACGCTGCCGCTTCTCAACGTTATCTATGAAATAGATGGCATACGGAAGAAGAAAGCAGACATGGCGCCTCTAGTAGCCGCACAGATGGTACTTCATCATTTTCATATAACGCATAATGACAAAACGAAGATATATACAGATGGATCATGCACTGAAGAAGCGTCAGCCTGTGCGGTTCTTATACCCCAAATACAGGAAAAGAGAATGTACCAATTATCGCACAAATCTTCATCGACGACAGCAGAATTGGTGGCTACTTTGAAGCAGTTAAGCTTATCTGCGAGAATTCTGAGCCACGAAAGTGGGTGATATGCACGGATAGCAAACCTGCCCTTCAGCTAATCAGAAATGCGAGATCACTTTACAAAAATGGTGAAATAGCACAATGTGTTGCAGAAACGGTGGAATATGCCTCAGCGCAGGGTCACAGCATCGTATTCCAATGGATACCCAGTCACATTGGAATAAAGGGAAATGAAGAGGCTGACAGCCTCGCGAAGAAAGCATGAACGAAGGACGGCATTGCGCAATCCCCGTGTCTGGGGCGGATATTCGACATTTTATAACGCAAGGAGCTAACCATTGTTCGATGGAGAAGTGGTTTGATAGCCTAAATCAAAGGAATCAGTACTTTATGAAGTTGATCCACACAGAAAATTTTTCATAGCGACAGATCTCCCACGACACTTAGAGACTTTAATCCACAGACTTCGATTGGAAGTAGCCTACACAAACAGCTTCCTGCACAAGATACATCGATCCAACTCCCCGGAATGCCATTGTGGTCAAGCAGAAGAAAATGTTCGCCATATTCTTTGGAGTGCGTTAAATACGCGAATGAAAGAGAAAAATTAAGAAAAAATTAGCAAGTTTGGACAGACGGCCCTCACATTAAAGAAATTACTTGGACCATGGCCTGAGATGCATCTTCAGAAAAAGGCGAACAGTTCCTGACAGATTTTTTAGTGGAGACCGGACTGGATAAGCGCCTGTGATGATTTATATGAAATGTGTTAGTGCATATACTGATAGTAGAAAAGGAAGGTGTGCGGGTGAACAGTTTATGACAGTGTGAACTCCTGCAAGCAAACTGTATTGGTATGATATTTTTTTTCCGGATTGTTCATGTTTAGGTACCGTTCAGTGTATTCTTTTTTTTTTTCGCTGCATAACTTCGTGATATGGAGTAGCCGAGGCAATATGGACCTCAACCTCTCCACAGCAAAACAGAACAGAACAGAACAGTGCCGAATATTCTCAGCCGCCACCGACGACAACGACTTGTCAGGGATGGTAACATCGATGAACGATTAATCTATCAAAAGTGTGCCGCCACATCGATGTTCAGGTCAATCGATTAACACTTTTCGATTAATCGATTTAGAGGCAGCGACAACGGTGCCGCGAAAATTGTCCAGTTGCACTAGAATGACGGTGATGCCGCGGCAAGTGCATGTGGGCGAGTTGTATGGACTGTTCACTCAAGTCCCAGGTGATGCCGCCAGAGTCAAGCGATTATACCCTATGTTCCCCCATACTGGTCGTGCATCACGTCACGCAGCATCATGGCAGGCGAATTCTCAGATAGGACATTTCCCTCGCTGTATCGGCCCAAGCCGTATTAGTAAAAGCGTTTGGTTTGGGGTAGTTTTCAATGGACGTTTGTCTGCACCTGTAGAGCGCCTGCCCTCAAAGCAGGCCCTGATGCCGAGATTGGCTTCCATTTGTGCAGCATGGTGCTCGCTCGATCGTTCGCCGTCATTGCGCTCGTATAACGGGTCGGCACGATGGCTTCGCAATGTCAGACGTCGACAACATGGTGGTCGCGCCCACCCAACCCACTGGAGACTATCTGAACAGTCCCGCAATGGATTGATTGTTGTGCTGGCTAACGCTGCGGTGCTATTTGCAAAGAAGCTGCACTGAGTCTAACGCTGTTCTGCACACCGTAAAATTTCACGTGAAGAGACCAGTTTGCGGTACGATTTGTTCACGTTATTTTTATCTTGCGCATTTAAGAACCTAATGCAAAGATCCTTTGGTTTGCATGACCGGCGGGAAAAGGGGAGCGGCAGGGAATAACCGGCATGGGGAGATTGAAGAGAGAGAGGGAAGGACAAGGCTTGAGACACTGGCCGAATTGATGTGGCTGGCACTAGGTTCAACTTGGCTGTCTCGAGGTTTAAACTTGGATGTAGCTAGGCCTGAACGTGACTGTACTGTATACATTTAGCCAATTAGAGGTTTACGCCTGTTTTGTTTATATGTGCGTGTGCATTGCCATATGAAGATGATTCTATTACAAAAGTACCTAAAGGATTAAAAAAAAAAACGAAGTGGCATTGTCCTCATACCCCTATTGCAAAACCCAGCGCCACTGGGTACCAGCGTCCAGTGCCATGCCTGATTATGGGCCCAACGTCGCGCTGGATAATGGGCCGCTGGAGCAGCGTCTTACTGGGAGGCGCTGGGTACTCAAGCGCAAAACGGCTCTAGAGCGTTAAAACGGCGGTGCCTACGTCCCCTACATAATATTTAGTAAAGAAAGTCATATGGAAAGCATTAGTGCAATAAAAAAAAAGAAAAAAAAAGCCGTATGAAAAAAAAAGCTCCACCACCAGAATTCGAACTCGCCACCCTCAATCCCCAAGCGAGTACTCTACCACTGCGCCACGCTGAAACATGTAGACCAGCTGTAAAAGGGCTAGTCAATCCAGTAAGACAGCGTTTCGTTTCATATATTGCTGTCGCGTATTCAAGGAAGACACGATCTTCCTTTCCAAATCAAGCTTGCTTCTTTATTAGACACAAACCAAAGGGTTGCCGGCAACGAATGAAATGCCCAAAATGGGAAGAGTGCTAATTTCTTTAAGAATTCCCGTCTTAACTCCGAAAACTATCATATGGATCGAGGAGCAGGGTACAGTTTGACGGCTGTTGCTGCCGATTTTTAATAGCCGTTTCTCGCCCTTGCTAATGATGAACATGTACAGAAGCTTTATGAATGCTTGTTCGATAAACATGCGCCTACATGAACTCATACAGAGTAGTTTTCTCTCGCGAGCGACGATATTACTGGGGGCGGGCGTGCAGGGGCGTAGTCAAGGGGGGGGGGTGGTTCAAACCCTCCCCGAAATTTTTCAGTTTTGCTTGCGTATATATATTGTCACGTGGCCGTGACGTCGACGAAGACAACAGTCAGCACGTCCGAGATGAAACTGTTTATTTGGCCGAACTTGTGGCCGAGAAACTGAGAACTAGAACTACAGCAATACACGCTGTACTATGATAGCGGCGAACAGGGCGTCGTCCGTCGATCAACTGACAAGCGGTCAAGCGCGTCGGCTTTTATACAGGCGCTATCGAACTTTCCAGCAATATCGCTGGTGGCGGCATTATCTCTAGACAAAGCTGGAACATTCGCGTGCGGGTCGCAATCTTAACAAAACGATCTACTACAATCGTGAAGCTTCTCGAACATTGCTTCGCGGACAGCGTCGAGCGTTGATAACCGTCCCTGCCGGTCAAACCCGAATACATCAAAACAAGACAAGAAGTGGGCGTGGCAATATACATACACGCGCACATACAAAGGCACGCATGAACATACATAAAGTATGGTTGAACGCCCCCCCCCCCCCGAAAAAAATTTCTGGCTACGCCCCTGCGGGCGTGGCTGTATTTGCAGTTCTATCGATACCTACAACTATAAAACCGCTGAGCAACAACAAATACAATTCGTTGAAAAAATATGCCGGTGTGTTAGTTTACTAACGCGTACCAGTTGACACGTATGTCTTCTCACGTATGAGTCAGATAAGTGCCGGCGAGTGGGCCCGGCTGCATGCTTTCGGTGAGCCTCGTTCGTTGCTGAAAGCGCGTCGCATCGATCGTCATCGCTCCTTGTGCGGACACCGTACACAAGAAAAAATGGTTAATTTAGGTTAACGGATGTCCAGTCTATACTTTACAGTAATTCTTACACGTTGGAATTGCGTGTGCTTAAACCAAGAAGCGCCGGTGGCATGTAGACGGACTCGGCTGGAACGCTAGGCCTAACGCTCGCTGGGAGCCGCACTGGGTAAGACCGATCTCGGCGCAGATGAGTTGCGATGGTTGAAGTTGCTGCATTTTGGCCTCGGAACCTTTTTAACTGTTAGCTAACGTATAGCTGAAGTAAGTGGAAGTGCAAGAATTGGCCGAGATGCGTTTCCGGTGTGGCGATATCTAACGACGGCTGTTTATCTGGCCTCCTTGGGAGGGATCGCTAAGCCAGAGCTCATTTACTTCTTGCCAACTGCACGGCGATGTAACGATTTGCTCTGTATGTTCAGACTGACGCCTCCAGACCTATAAACATTACAATATGAAGTCATTACCGCAACACATCACGGGTGCAAAACCGATATATATGCACGGCATATGCACAAAATGTGTATTCATTGCTGCTACGTGCTCCGCAAAAATAACGTCGTTATTGGTAGGGATGGTCGATTAAAATTTTTAATCGATTAATCGTTAATCGTTAATCGATTTAGCATTTAATCGATTAATTGCTTTCGGTGAAATCTTTTAATCGATTAATCGACATTTTTAATGGGTGCTTTAAAACCGATATCTCTTTGTTTGAGAGGCATCGTTCGTGTTTAATATGGGCCCAAATCTTTTTATTAGACGCGTTGACGATCCACAATTCCCACTTTCGAAAGTGTCGACGACGGGCCCCTTGTGTCCTGTGTGCGAAAATTCACACTTTCGCACACTGGACACAAGGGTCCCGTCGTCGTTGGTTGATGTCGCGGATTCAAGAATCTGTGGCCATCATCCCTGGACTATTCGGCAGCAGGTCGTATTTTCTCGAAGCCTGCCTACTCGAGCTCATCAAAACCGGAGGCGCGTTCGGGGACCACGCTGGTTGGAAAGTCGCACTTGAAACATGCAGTGTGGCGGAGGGTGAGGAAATCCCGAGAAATGCAAAAAGAGACGAGGAGAAATTAAATAAGACGCTCGCTCTAGTAAGCAAGGCATCTTTTCTTGGTTTGTCGGTTAGATATTGTGGAAGCCCTACATAATACTATAATTGCGGACTGGCGCGATCTTTTTCTTGAGGTCACCTAGGCAGAGATGACACAGAAATATACTGGCCTGAAACAGACCATCCGTACAGGCAACTGCGGGAAATAGAAGGCAAGAAGATGACATTTAGGGGCTCGTTTTTCTTTGTTAGACACAATAGTAATTAGAACGAACAGACAATGTTGCCAAGAAAAAGTATAGGGGGTGTTATCTGTAATAATTGGGATATAAATCTGAAGAAAGTAAAGTGGACGGAAAGATAACTTGTCGCCGGAGGGGACCGAACCTGCAAACTTCGAATAACGCGTCCGATGCTCTACCACTGAGCTACGGCACCGGTCATCCCCCCGTCCACTTCATAGGGTATACGTGTTCATTTTTAAATCTAGGAGTGTTAGTCAGCGCTGATCGCAGCCATGGCGGCGAGTATGGAACACTCTTTTTCTGCCTTTTGGCGTGACGTAGCAAGTGATCTTTTTACGAGCTGGCAGCTGACCAATAATCCCTCGCATACTACCTGAAGGCATCAAGTCTGCGAGAACGAGACCCTCGATATGAATGAAGGAAAGAAGATTACTTTTAGGGGCTCGTTTTTCTTTGTTAGACACAATATTAATTAGAACTAACAGACAATAATGCGAAGGAAAGTATAGGGGATGTTAAGGGTGTATGGGCTAGTTGGTATGCAGCATAATAAAAGATGGTTACTAGCGTCCTTCTCCTCTTTACGCTAGCAAACGTGTCGTATTATGTATACGGATTACCTAATCATCTCCCCATCGTACTTCATCACTCTTTTCCCCCGTTGCGTTTTCCCCGGTGCAGAGTAGCAGGCAGGGGCGTACTAGCTCAGGCCGCCCTCTCTGCCTTGTAATATATTTCTTTCTCTCTTTCATTGGTAAACAACATGTTATTTGCTAAAGAGCAAAACAGAACGGCACTAAGAACCAGTGAGGAAATAAGCAGCGCATATTACCATGCCGTACTTACACAAGAATCGAGTAAAATCGGAGGGTTGAATAAAATGCAAAGAAAGTTTCGATTGACACTACAGGTGACGAAAACTACTCATTTATCAAATGTAAGCAGACACGCGTTTATGCGGTAACACGATGAAACAGCGCGGCAAAAAACAAACACAACAAAAAAGCCGGCAGATCCCACGCATTGTGGGAATCAATGTAATGCGAAGCAGCCAGCAAAGAGCTGCATACATCGTCTTGTATGTCAGTGAGGAAAATGCGTGTCGTGGTTTTCATGTTAACTCCTATTATTTATGTTCGTGACACAGTAGCGTCGCGCAATACTAACTTCGGGGTAGATCAAGCTAGCGAAACGGCCGCCAGCGCACCATGAGCGTGGGACGTAAGTCAGTCTGTACATGACATGTGTGTCATGACTACCATGTTCAATCGTGTTATTTATGTTCGTCACAAGATCACGTCGCAAGATACCAATTTCGGTGTACATCAAGCTAGCGAAACGGCCGCCAGCGCACCATGATCGTGGCACGTAAGTCATGCTGTACATGACATGCGTGCCATGATTTTCATGTTAACTCGTGTTTTTTGTTCGTCACACAGGCACGTCACGCAATACCAATTCCGGGGTAGATCAAGCTAGCGAAACGGCAGCCAGCGCACCATGATCGTGGCACGTAAGTCATGCTGTACATGACATGCCTGTCATGATTTTCATATTAACTCGTGTTTTTATGTACGTCACACATTCACGTCACGCAATACCAATTTCAGGATAGATCAAGCTAGCGAAACGGCCGGCGCACCATGATCATGGCACGGTAAGTCATGCTGTACATGACATGCGTGTCATGATTTTCATGTTAACTCCTGTTTTCATGTTCGTCACACAGTCATGTCGCGCAATACCAATTTCAGGATAGATCAAGCTAGCGAAACGGCCGCCAGCGCCCCATGAGCGTGGCACGTAAGTCATGCTGTACATGACATGCGTGTCATGATTTTCATGTTAACTCGTGTTTTTATGTTCCTCACACAGTCACGCCGCGCAATACCAACTTCAGGATAGATCAAGCTAGCGAAACGGCCGCCAGCGCCCCATGAGCGTGGCACGTAAGTCATGCTGTACATGACATGCGTGTCCTGATATTCATGTTAACTCGTGTTTTTATGTTCCTCACACAGTCACGTCGCGCAATACCAATTTCGGGGTAGATCAAGCTAGCGAAACGGCCGCCAGCGCCCCATGAGCGTGGCACGTAAGTCATGCTGAACATGACATGCATGTCATGATTTTCATGTTAACTCGTGTTATTTATGTTCGTTACACAGTCACGTCGCAAGATACCAATTTTGGTGTATATAAAGCTAGCGAAACGGCCGCCAGCGCACCATAAGCGTGGCACGTAAGTCATACTGTACATGACATGCGTGTCATGATTTCATGTTAACTCGTGTGTTATTTATGTTCGTCACACAGTCACGTCACGCAATACAAATTTCGGGGTAGATCAAGCTAGCAAAACGGGCACCAGCGCACCATGAGCGTGGCACGCAAGTCATGCTGTACATGACATGCGTGTCATGATTTTCATGTTATGACTTGTCATTTATGTTCGCCATACAGTCATGTTACGCCATACCAATTTTGGTGTACATTCGATTAACCAAGCGACCAGGAGAGCCCAAAGTCGTAGGCGGCTAGATAGATAGATAGATAGATAGATAGATAGATAGATAGATAGATAGATAGATAGATAGATAGATAGATAGATAGATAGATAGATAGATAGATAGATAGATAGATAGATAGATAGATAGATAGATAGATAGATAGATAGATAGATATAGATAGATAGATACGCTCAAAGTCGCTGAAGTTCGCCAAGAAATGCTTCGCATTTAATAAGCTACAAGACGATGCGCTGGCACGTATGAAATTTACAGAAAAGAATAAACTTCTTTTTGAAAGTTGGCGAATCCACGTGCTGCTTACTTTCTCAACAGTCCCCTTTTTTGTTTTGTTTCATGGGGTTGCTGCTCCGAACCACATGCTGTTTTCTACTGAGCGAAGAAATGTCAGTTGCCCGAGATGCTCGGGCGACAACCGATACATCCTTTGGGTCGCCACATATCCAGCATGCGAAAAAAGGCGCTCGGATGCTACTGACGTTGCAGGAATTGGCAAATACTCCATTGCAACGTCAAACACATGATCTAGGCCAGTTCGCGTGCTGTGCCAAGTCTCAAGTGAATTCGGATTGGTGCGGCGATCGACTAGGGTTACTACAGGATGTCTTGAACTGAAAAGGCATTTAGTTTATGGGATCGTACTCCAGTGCAACGCAATTGCGTAGAAGTGTGCGATCGACGGCATCCCAAATAGAACCAGAAAAAGCCGGCAGATCCCACGCATTGTGGGAATCGATGTAATGCGAAGCAGCTAGCAAAGAGCTGCATACATCGTCTTGTATGTCAGTGAGGAAAATGCGTGTCATGGTTTTCATGTTAACTCCTATTATTTATGTTCGTCACACAGTAGCGTCGCGCAATACTAACTTCGGGGTAAGTGAAGTTCGTGTGCCCCTTTCTCCGGTGTGAACCGAGAAAGCCGGCTCTCTTATGTCGCTGATGAGAGGAGACTTAGACTGGGTAAAATGCAGTTCGTTTATTCCGATGCGCACTCAGCGCGTTCCGAAATCCGTCTCTCCCCGGACCCTCCCTTCAGGTCTCAAAACACTGCTGCACGGGGTCTTCACAAGTTCAGGCACGGCACTCTCGAGCGGAGGTCACGTTCCCACGGTTCGAGCACGGCGAGCGCAACACCGCAGTCGGCGGGTCATTTAGCTCGGCAGAGCCGCAGTCCGTGGCGAGCACTTGAAGTCGTAAATCTGAGCTCCGAGCTCGTTGAGGAGACGCTCGCTGCCGTCGCTGACCGAGTCCCCCGCAATGGTTTGTGCCCACCGCACGGTCGTACGAGGCGCTGACGGAGATGTTCCGGCCAACACCACCACGCGTTTCCGAAGGCGCGCTTCCAGGAAAACGCCGCCGAAGCCAGCTGATATACGTGCCGACCCCCGGCATTCGCCCGCAGCTCGGTTTTGTTTATACGAGTCGCAGTCGCCGCATCGCTCCGTCCGACACCTCCGCCGCCAATGTGTTGCATAAACGTCTCGTGATGCAACACACCAATGTCCGACGTGTAAATTTGTAGCTTCCTGTAGAGGCTGGGTAATACAGGTCAATCACGGAGGGAGTGCAAAGTAGGGATGTACCACTCCACTAAAAGCTCACAGTACCATGACCAGCATAATTCCAATGTATGCATTCATATCCTACCCCAGCGAGTGTGGGCTCGCCAGCCGAGACAACGCGTCCGCGTTCGCGTTAAGTTTACCCTTTTTGTGCATGACCGTAACATTAAGCTTCTGCAGTTCCAGCGCCCAGCGCATCAGCCGTGCATTCTGAGGGGACGTCAAAGTGACGAACTTTAAAGGACTGCGGTCAGTCACCACCGTGACACTTGCACCAAAAAGCCACGTCTCAAGACGTCGCAATGCCCATATAACAGCATAAGCCTCGCGCTCAATCGTGGCCCAACGGGTTTCGACCGGTGTAGCTTCTTGCTGAGGAAAGCCACCGGCATTTCCCTGCCTTTTTCATCGATTTGAGCAAGGCATGCTCCTAAAGCTACATCGGATGCATCTTTTGCCAGAATGTCCCTTGCTTACGTCAGGCGCGTGAAGTGTCGTCGCACTTGATAACTGTTCCTTAATGGCTTAAAGGGCCTTTTGTGCGGCGTCGCTGCACGGTATTTGCTGTGGGACCCGTCGTCCTGTCAAATCGCTTAGCGGCAACACTAATGTAGAGTACCTGAGCACATAGTCGTGGTAATAATTGCACAGCCCGAAAAAGCTCCGCAGTTCGCGTTTGTCCTGCGGCCGAGAAATGTTTTGAACCGCCAAAATCCTTTCCAGATCGGGTGCGTGTTTACCTGAACCTAAAATGTGGCCAAGGTACTTGACTTCCTGCTGTGCAAACTTGAATTTTTCAGCATTATCGGTTGGTCCCACCTGAGCTATCGTCTGTAGCACCTGCCTCGTGATCGGAGCTATCGGTACCCTGTCGCGTGTTCTCACACGTGCTTTATTCTGGCACTGGTGACAGCTCTGGCAGTATCGCTTGACATGACCTGACACAGCGGGCCAAAAGAAAGCGGTCTTAATCCGCTGTAGTGTCTTCTTTTCGCCAAGGTGACCTGCCCAGCCCGAATCATGAGCTAACCGCAGTACATCTGCCTGTTTTGGCTGTGGCAGCACCAGTTGATTGCATGGCCTACCAGCCACGTTATCTTGTGGTACAGCAACCCATCAATTACAATCATTCCTTGGGTTCGCGCCCGTGCTTGTTCCCACACTTCTTTAAGACTGGGATCAGCCACCTGGCTTAGCCTGAAACGCTCTCGTTCACTGACATCTGCATCACACTTCAGCGGATCCGTTTGCTGTGCCCCATCGTCAATGCACACCGCCTCAACTTCCGCGGTAACTAGTATCGGTTCACCATGCTCCCTTGTCTCCGGCTGTGCCTTCTCCACGACAGGGCGTTCATGAACAACCGCAGTTTCTTCCAATAACTGCTCGTACGTGCCTGGGGTTATGAGCGCGTCTACCCCACTTGCAAGTTTATCAGTGACCGCGCACAGTATCCCTTTATCGCTTTCCTCGCGACCAATGTATCTGGGTTTCCCAATCAATCTGAGTGGAACATAGGCTCACTCGGCTATTGCCTGCTCACCAAATGCGCCCGTCAATTTTAGGCTGGTTCCCGTTGGTTGATATCCCGGCACTGCAGCCCTCCTGATGATGCTTATCTCGGCACCGGAATCTATGCTGCCTTGAAACTGTGACTGACCGCACGCAAGGTCAATTGTCTCGATGGAGTGAAATATAGGTGCTTTCACAGCATTTTCCCGAGCAATCTTCTCCACACCGACTAAACTATCACTGTCTGGATTTTCCTTCCGCACCAAATATGCTTTAGCTGCTCGCACCATCGGCACTCTCGCGCAAAATGCTCCACGGAATTGCAGACAAAGCAACCTCTGCTCTTTTTGTCGGTTTTGTTTGCCGCTGCTGAAGTCCTGCGTGCATCAGGGAGTCATTTTGGCTTTCCCTCTCCCGTTATCTCGCCTGAGTTAGCCAATCCTCTCTTACTTTCATCGAAGCTTTCTGCCAATTCGGTGACCTCCAGAGGAAGCATTATATTGCTCTGGGTTTCATTTTGAATAACGAATGAACGGGCTTCCGCACCCAGAGTGTGGCGAAGCCTGTCCGTTACTATGAGGTTTCTGAACTGCTCGACGCTGCCAACTTTGTAGCCATTAAGGTAATAAATCAGGTAATTTTCAAGCCTGTCTGCAAATTGGGGCCATGTCTCATCTCGGCGCTTTTTCGATTGAGTAAAGAGGCGGCGATACTCAGCGGAAGAAAGTCGGAGACCTTTCAGTACGGTTTCTTTAAGGATATCATAATCCTTCCTTTCATCCGCACTGAGACGAACGAGGAAGCCCCTGGCTCTCTCATTTAGTCGAGGCAAAAGAAGCCCCGCTCTCCACTCCCGTGGCACATCATAGCAATCAAATGTGGCCTCAACGTCGTCGAACCACGATGGAACGAGTGATTCCTGAGTAGGCATGGGCACCAACACGTCCTTCAAAAGGATCGTGTACCTCAACCTCCTGTCCTCACTCCGAGCTGCCTCTGCGTTCTCAGCATTTGCGGCGGCACTGGCACTGTTGTTTCTAAGCCGTTCCATTGCTAATTCCATTTCCGTAATGCGGAGCTGCATTTGTAACATCGCCATTTGGTCAGAGCCTGACCCTCCCGAAGGCTCTCCTGTGACCCTAGTCATCTCGGCGTTCGAGCCCACATCCGTCAGCCCCCCACTCTGGTCGGGTTCCATTTCGCTAACCCCGCCACTACGCAAGTTATACCCACTGGTCATAACAAGCTGCGGGCCAATAGAGGAATGAGACACCCACCTGCGCACCTCGCGCTTCCAGCAGTAGCGGCTACGGCATCTTGAGTTCACGCCCGAGATGAGTCCGTCACCATGGAGTCAGCCCGTGTCTGCTCTTCCACCAGGATGGATGTTTTCCCCAGTCTTCTCAGCAGGACATCCTGTCGGACTGCGCCAGTGAAGTTCGTGTGCCCCTTTCTCCGGTGTGAACCGAGAAACCGGCTCTCTTAGTCAGCTGATGAGAGGAGACTTAGACTGGGTAAAATGCAGTTCGTTTATTCCGATGCGCACTCAGCGCGTTCCGAAATCCGTCTCTCCCCGGACCCTCCCTTCAGGTCTCTTAAACACTGCTGCACGGGGTCTTCACAAGTTCAGGCACGGCACTCTCGAGCGTAGGTCACGTTCCCACGGTTCGAGCACGGCGAGCACAACACCGCAGTCGTCGAGTCATTTAGCTCGGCAGAGCCGCAGTCCGTGGCGAGCACTTGAAGTCGTAAATCTGAGCTCCGAGCTCTATGAGGAGACGCTCGCTGCCGTCGCTGTCCGAGTCCCCCGCAATGGTTTGCGCCCACCGCACGGTCGTACGAGGCGCTGACGGAGATGTTCCGGCCAACACCACCACGCGTTTCCGAAGGCGCGCTTCCAGGAAAACGACGCCGAAGCCAGCTGATATACGTGCCGACCCCGGCATTCGCCCGCAGCTTGGTTTTGTTTATACGAGTCGCAGTCGCCGCATCGCTCCGTCCGACAGGGTAGATCAAGCTAGCGAAACGGCCGCCAGCGCACCATGAGCGTGGGACGTAAGTCATTCTGTACATGACATGTGTGTCATGACTATCATGTTAACTCGTGTTATATAGTTCGTCACAAGATCACGTCGCAATATACCAATTTCGGTGTACATCAAGCTAGCGAAACGGCCGCCAGCGCACCATGATCGTGGCACGTAAGTCATGCTGTACATGACATGCGTGTCATGATTTTCATGTTAACTCGTGTTTTATGTTCGTCACACAGGCACGTCGCGCAATACCAATTTCAGGATAGATCAAGCTAGCGAAACGACCGCCAGCGCACCATGATCGTGGCACGTAAGTCATGCTGTACATGACATGCGTGTCATGATTTTCATGTTAACTCCTGTTTTCATGTTCGTCACACAGTCAAGTCACCAATACCAATTTCAGGATAGGTCAAGCTAGCGAAACGGCCGCCAGCGCCCCATGAGCGTGGCACGTAAGTCATGCTGTACATGACATGCGTGTCATGATTTTCATGTTAACTCGTGTTTTATGTTCCTCACACAGTCACGTCGCGCAATACCAATTTCGGGGTAGATCAAGCTAGCGAAACGGGCAGCGCACCATGAGCGTGGCACGTAAGTCATGCTGTACATGACATGCATGCCATGATTTTCATGTTAACTCGTTATTTATGTTCGTTACACAGTCACGTCGCAAGACACCAATTTTGGTGTATATAAAGCTAGCGAAACGGCCGCTAGCGCACCATGGGCGTGGCACGCAAGTCATGCTGTACATGACATGCGTGTCATGATTTTCATGTTAACTCGTGTTATTTATGTTCGTTACACAGTCACGTCGCAGATACCAATTTTGGTGTATAAAGCTAGCGAAACGGCCGCCAGCGCACCATGAGCGTGGCACATAAGTCATGCTGTACATGACATGCGTGTCATGATTTTCATGTTAACTCGTTTTATGTTCGTCACACAGGCACGTCGCGCAATACCAATTTCAGGATAGATCAAGCTAGCGAAACGGCCGCCAGCGCACCATGATCGCGGCACGTAAGTCATGCTGTACATGACATGCGTGTCATGATTTTCATGTTAACTCCTGTTTTCATGTTCGTCAACAGTCAGTCGCGCAATACCAATTTCAGGATAGTCAAGCTAGCGAAACAGCCGCCAGCGCCCATGAGCGTGGCACGTAAGTCATGCTGTACATGACATGCGTGTCATGATTTTCATGTTAACTCGTGTTTTTATGTTCCTCACACAGTCACGTCGCGCAATACCAATTTCGGGGTAGATAAGCTAGCGAAACGGCAGCCAGCGCACATGAGCGTGGCACGTAAGTCATGCTGTACATGACATGCATGCCATGATTTTCATGTTAACTCGTGTTATTTATGTTCGTTACACAGTCACGTCGCAAGACACCAATTTTGGTGTATATAAAGTAGCGAAACGGCCGCTAGCGCACCATGGCGTGGCACAAGTCATGCTGTACATGACATGCGTGTCATGATTTCATGTTAACTCGTGTATTTATGTTCGTTACACAGTCACGTCGCAAGATACCAATGTAGGTGTATATAAAGCTAGCGAAACGGCCGCCAGCGCACCATGAGCGTGGCACATAAGTCATGCTGTACATGACATGCGTGTCATGATTTCATGTTACTCTGTTTTAGTTCGTCACACAGCACGTCACGCAATACCAATTTCGGGTAGATCAAGCTAGCGAAACGACCGCCAGCGCACCATGATCGTGGCACGTAAGTCATGCTGTACATGACATGCGTGTCATGATTTCATGTTAACCTGTTTTCATGTTCGTCACACAGTCAAGTCACGGCAATACCAATTTCAGGATAGGTCAAGCTAGCGAAACGGCCGCCAGCGCCCCATGAGCGTGGCACGTAAGTCATGCTGTACATGACATGCGTGTCATGATTTTCATGTTAAGTCGTGTTTTTATGTTCCTCCCACAGTCACGTCGCGCAATACCAATTTGGGGTAGATCAAGCTAGCGAAACGGCAGCCAGCGCACCATGAGCGTGGCACGTAAGTCATGCTGTATGCATGCATGCCATGATTTTCATGTTAACTCGTGTTATTTATGTTCGTACACAGTCACGTCGCAAGACACCAATTGGTGGGTATATAAAGCTAGCGAAAACGGCCGCTAGCGCAACCATGGGCGTGGCACGCAAGTCATGCTGTACATGACATGCGTGTCATGATTTTCATGTTAACTCGTGTTATTTATGTTCGTTACACAGTCACGTCGCAAGATACCAATTTTGGTGTATATAAAGCTAGCGAAACGGCCGCCAGCGCACCATGAGCGTGGCACATAAGTCATGCTGTACATGACATGCGTGTCATGATTTTCATGTTAACTCGTGTTTTTATGTTCGTCACACAGGCACGTCGCGCAATACCAATTTCAGGATAGATCAAGCTAGCGAAACGGCCGCCAGCGCCCATGATCGCGGCACGTAAGTCATGCTGTACATGACATGCGTGTCATGATTTTCATGTTAACTCCTGTTTTCATGTTCGTCACACAGTATGTCGCGCAATACCAATTTCAGGATAGATCAGCGAAACGGCCGCCAGCGCCCATGAGCGTGGCACGTAAGTCATGCTGTACATGACATGCGTGTCATGATTTTCATGTTAACTCGTGTTTTTATGTTCCTCACACAGTCACGTCGCGCAATACCAATTTCGGGGTAGATGAAGCTAGCGAAACGGCAGCCAGCGCACTATGAGCGTGGCACGTAAGTCATGCTGTACATGACATGCATGCCATGATTTTCATGTTAACTCGTGTTATTTATGTTCGTTACACAGTCACGTCGCAAGACACCAATTTTGGTGTATATAAAGCTAGCGAAACGGCCGCTAGCGCACCATGGGCGTGGCACGCAAGTCATGCTGTACATGACATGCGTGTCATGATTTCATGTTAACTCGTGTTATTTATGTTCGTTACACAGTCACGTCGCAAGATACCAATGTAGGTGTATATAAAGCTAGCGAAACGGCCGCCAGCGCACCATGAGCGTGGCACATAAGTCATGCTGTACATGACATGCGTGTCATGATTTTCATGTTCCGTGTGTTATTTATGTTCGTCACACAGTCACGTCACGCAATACAAATTTCGGGGTAGATCACTAGCGAAACGGCCACCAGCGCACCATGAGCGTGGCACGTATGTCATGCTGTACATGGCATGCGTGTCATGATTTTCATGTTATGACTTGTCATTATGTTCGCCATACAGTCATGTTACGCCATACCAATTTGGTGTACATTCGATTAACCAAGCGACCAGGAGCCCAAAGTCGTAGGGGCCAGATAGATAGATAGATAGATAGATAGATAGATAGATGATAGATATATAGATAGATAGATAGATAGATAGATAGATAGATAGATAGATAGATAGATAGATACGCTCAAGTCGCAGAAGTTCGCTAAGAAATGCTTCGCATTTAAATGTATTCGGCTTTGCAACTTCCTGCGTCTAAGGATAGCGTTCAGGGTCTGCGTCTCGGATAGCGCGCCTCGCAGTCATGCGCTCCGGCCAGGGGCGAGGTTGGGGGGAGTGGGGGATGCCATAATCGATTAATCGAATAGTTTTATCGATTAATTCGATTATTCGAAAGCACAATCGATTATTAATCGATAATGGCAGACCTTTAGTCGATTAATCGATTAATCGTTCATCGATTTTACCATCCCTAGTTATTGGCACTCCATGAATAAAAAAACAACAAGCGTGCTAGAAAGCAAAATGATCCGTATTGGCTACTTTTGGTTATTAAATTTTTCGCCACATTCGACAGAAAACATTGAAAGTGACCGTGATTTCACATATAACGTATATCATAAAAATGTGTGCATCTCATCGTCTTTCTCTGCCAAGCTAGAATTTGTGCAACATGTTCGGACCCGTTAGGATAGCACTACGGTGCATCGAATCAAACATTCGATATTCAACGATACTGAAAGCATGCCAGCGCGGCGCTGGCAGAAACATTGCAGGCTCCAGCATGTGCCAGCGCACCCCGCAGTAAAACTTCCAGCGTCTCCAGCGCTTCCCAGTGAGCACCAGCGTCACAGCCGCAAAGCCAGTGCCCAACCAGTGCGACCCGCTCTTTCCCAGTGCTTTCACCGGAGTCCAATGAATTCGAGCGTATACCAGTGTTCCCAGTGCGATCCCGTGCCAAAAAATGTACTGGTATCACGCTGGGGGTACTGGAACGGCGCTGGTTTTGCAATAGGGCATTAACTAATGGCCGCTAATTTCTTCATGTAATTACCGTGGTAAGTACACATCACAGCATACATAGAGGCATGAATTGATCACGAATGAGAACACACACGCAAGCGCACACACAGAATAGCAAGACTTTTGCGTAGCCGATATCTACTCTAGCAGCGGCTTGAAGACTTTTGGTCCTACTTTGGGATAGCACACCGTCTATTGGTTAGCAACCATAGAATTTACAAGAATAATTGATGTTTTGTACACATTATCGTGTGCCACTATATATTTGCTTATATGCGTGTCATCGCGTAGCACGAAACTTTAATTACAATGTAATCAATAAAATTAAACTCTCTTTAAATTTTGCTAAAGACCATCACGATTTCGGCAAAGTATACTGCGCATCTACGAAAGATCTGGCAACATGGGTGGCTAGTAGTTACTTAGTTAAAAACACCAAGTAAACTTTCTGGTTAGTGAAGGCAGCACTTTACGATCTTTACTAACTGCTGGCTAGTAAACAGATTTCGCGAAGGCAGTAAAATACGCTCGAAACTTGTAAATGCAAGCATTTACTAACCATTTACTAACTTTTTTTCTAAGAGTGTAGGTCGAACTTGGTGGTAGCTAGGTCTGAACTTGGCTGTGACTATAGGTTGAACTTGGAAATGGTACAGGACTTTCTTAGCTAATTATGACACCACCCAATCGGCCAGCTTTGCCGTGTCTCAAGCCTTGTGCGGCTGAGCTTTTCTAAGATAGGCGGGTAGTTCTCGTCTGAGTGGGAGAAGTGTTTACTATCTAGTAGTCATCGTCGTAGCGACTACCATCATCACCGTCGAAATTCTCTTTTGGTTAAGCCTACCATTTAGGATTCTACCAATTCTTTCCGATGTTCTTGCTCTATCAGTTCGTGCTGTGGCCGCTGCTCCGGTTGTTTTCTCAGACTAAACAAAAGCTTAACCAAGGGAGACTCCAGAAGTGGTGTAGTCGGTTCGTAGCCTCGTCTCCGTTGCTCATCGCCGCATGGAGGTGTTTGCTGTTATCGACGGGTACACCAGGTCGGGACAGCCAGGCAGGCTTGACCGGCATCTTCACCATCAGAGCCTTGTGATAAGACTGCCAACGGTTCGCACAACTCGCTTACGCAGGCAAGATTCGCATCGATCATATCTATGCACACGCGCTGCACTCCACTCACCGTGATCGGCAGTCTCTCGTTCTCCCTTTCCTTGGCCGCGTATTCTGCATCTGCTCGTCGCTGCCGCTCTCGCACAGCGACAAGCGTCGCTTCACGATCCGCCGCTTCTTATTCGGGAGTACGTACTTCCTTTGCGCGTCGCATGGATGTATCTGATCGAGCGGTGGAAGGCTGGCTTTTCGTGAAACGCGCTCGTTTTAACGGCGGCTTAAAGAGCTTCGCTCTTAATATGTCTCCTTTTTCCGGTGTAGGTGAGGCAAGCATGAGCTCCGATGCCAAATATATTTTGGGGATTCTCGGGAAAAGAATAAGTTAAAAAAGTCAGTTTCGCCGCAAGGGCGAAGCAATGAATGCGATAGCAAGAAAAGCGGCCCCACCGGCAGCAACTACCGCGCGAGCAGACAGCGGAAGGACAAGGTTCTCCTTGCGCGGATATTAGAAAGCGAGCGAGCTGGCCGACGACATTTAAATGCGCCCGTCTCGCTCCTCGCGCCATCTCGTTGGTAATAAAGAAACGCTTATAAGCGCCTGCCGTCTCCGAGTCCGGCCAGCGGTAAAGGGTGTGTATATAACGATCGCCGTGTCTACCTGGAGGATCTGCGCTTCGTGGCGTGGTGGATAGCGCCACGCTCTGCAGAGCGAGAGGTCCCTGGTTCGATATCGTGCTTCGGAAGCATTTTTCTGAACTATTTTCTTTGGGGACTTATATATATATAATTATATATATAATATATATATATTATATATTAAATATATATATATATATATATATATATATATTATATATATAATTATATATATATATATATACATATATATATGCATATACGGTGAATGACGGGGACGGACAAACACCAGCCGAGACTGTCCATATAATTGCTATCGCAATAAAATGAATTGCCGCCCCTCTTCATCCTTACGCTCGGTGCGCACAGCTTATCAAGGGAGCTGTCGGTCGGAGCATAGTGATGCCGAGCTATCGGTTAATTGACTATCGATAGCATATAGTTTCTTTGAAACTATCGATAGTGTAAACAAACTATCGATAGCACTACTATCGACAAACAATCGACAGTGCAATCGGTAGTACCATCGGTAATATTACTAGCGATATTACTGCCACGCGTGTTTATTGCTTTGTTTTGATGTATTCGGGTTTCACCCACAAAGACTGTCAGCAACGTTTGACACAGACCGCGCCGCAATGTTGAGAAGATTCACGATTGTTTGAGATCATCCTATTAAGATTACACGCCGGACCCGGATAGTTATTCGACAGCTTACGCGGCCACCAGCGATAACTCTTCGATCGATAGCGCATGCATAAAAAGTGACGCGCTTTACCGCTTGGCTCGACGGCCGACGACTGTTCTCGCCGCTATCAGTGCGCAGCGTGTATCACTGTATTTTGAGTTTTCATTTTCTAGCAACAAGTTCGCCCAAGAGCTCCGTATTACCCAGTCTTGCTACAGCATTCTTCACCAATATACTATCGATAGTGGTGTGAATAATGGTGCTGTTGTTATCCGGCCATATTGCCAAAATATTTGCGATAGCCTACCATCAGCTTCGCTTAATTCATGAGCAATTTATGGCGAGAAGTAAATTATTTTGGCAGCGAAATTGCGGAATATGTCCAACAATAAATTAATAATCAAAAGGAACCAGTTACACCTTACAATTAACAAACTTAGTTCTTCATATATTTTTATTTTGAAATCATAAAATTCAATGTAAATTTCAAGTCGCGCAGTTCTAGCGCATGTAACGGCTTCTTTCCGCTACAAATGAACAGCTTGACTTATCATCATGTGTCAGCAAAGCATCTGGCGAAGAACACAAGCGTGTCAACTTGTCCTTCAGCCTGCTCCTCCGGCTCCCGTATGTACTTCGCGGCGCGGGGAACCAAGCTTATGCTGTAATGAGTTCGCGCTGTTGATTTTATACTGTCGATAGTACCATCGACTTTGCTATCGATAGTGCTATCGACAGTATTTTTACCATCGAGTGCGATAGTGACTCAGCTATCGATAGTACCATCGATAATTGTGCATCACTATCGCAGCAGCATCCGAGCGACTATTCTCACGTGCTTAGTGTGCGGTCACTCAAGTTGCTGGCTGGTTTTCTTTGTACATGACGCTTATTGAAGGAAGCGATTTGCAAGTGCTAGGAATATTGGTTGCCGCCCAAACAGCAATGCTAGTGTTCAAGCTGAATCAGCATCTCAGGCATTTTTTGTTGTTTTTGCTCGTTAGAAAATAGCATGTGGTTCGAAAAACCGAAACCTGTAACTTTCATTAGGGTTTGCATACTGGAACATTTTTCGCTTATTTATGGACCTCACCTTTCGCTAGCGCCGTTTTTCTATGTCTGTTTCATCCTTCCGTGTTTTCACTCAAGAAGTCCAACTGCATGGTTGAACGACGCATACTGGTGGGCTAGTTGGTGTCTTGAGCGTAATGAAGACACCGGAAGGCGGTGCTGTGCCCTTGTGTCCTCTGCCGTCTTCACGCTAAGGCTAAGGGTATGCGCTCAACGACGCCGTTTTATAGCGGCAATGCGTGTTCCTGAACACTACGGGAACACTCCTCGATCTTTCGACGATCGCCACTTGCAGTGTCCGTCATTTCCTGCCTTTTGTACCATTTCTTGTTTATCCTTTCGCTAGCCATTTGCGCCTATTGTATTTAGTGTACAACAAAACAAAAACGAGCCGCCGCGGTTGCCGTCCTCGACCCTAAAAAGATCCCGGTCGCTTTTCGACGGTGGCAAAATCTTCGAGACTGCGCGATGTCAGTGCACATTAGGGAACTGCATGGTTGAACGACGCATACTGGTGGGCTAGTTGGTGTCTTGAGCGTAATGAAACGACACCGGAACCGCAAATGGTCGGCGTCTCTCATAACCTGAGCCGCTCATAGCCATAGCATGAAGCTTATAACTGCAATATAACATGGTACTAGGACTGCTTCGTCATCCTGAGACATATCGAAGAGAGAAAAGAAGAAACGAGCTCCCTACCTCTCTCGCTCTTTGCGCTAAACCTCGACGGCTAGAGGACGCGTCCTTGAACGTCATAATGAATTGCTTTAATAATAGTTTTTATCTCCACATCATGGGAAGAGAGAGCTACGCTGACCGGAATGTGGTGCAGCGGAATCTGCGGGATGAAAGTCACCAATCGCCTTTCGTGACGATCCATTCGGAACAGAAGTCCTCGCTGCGCATTCTGGGAAACAGGTTTTCAAGCTTCGAAGAAGACTGTTGCCCGAAAAGAGGAAACGTATTCGCCTCTTCTAGAGAAGCCGACAATTCTCAGGGCCGTTCTCGGAACGAGTTCCCTTTCCCGCGTGTTCAATATATATATATATATATATATATATATATATATATATATATATATATATATATATATATATATATATATATATTCGGGCACTTGACAGCCATTCGAGTCACTGAGCAACGTCTAAGCAACAGCGTCTTATTGGTGTGAGCCACCGGGAGCCTTCTGCCATTGGTCAGCGCTCCTGGTTGCGCCACTTTTGCCCCACCTTCGACCAGCGAGGCAGAGAGGCACCGAGGAAGCCTTCGCAGAACAACGCCCCTGTTTGAGCTGCGCGGACCGTCCCCCGGTTGTGCAAAGCTCTTTCCGAGTAAGCTAAAAAGCGCGATTGCAGAATTAGGTCATACCCGGCATACACCGCGGCTTCATAAACATCACGTGACCAGAAACACCGGGAGGCGACGTTTCGGCACATCCAAGCGAGCGCCTCTCCTGCCTAGTTTAATTGTGAGAGAGTGAGGCCACGGAAACAGCGAGCGGGTCACCGGGTGACTCAGCGGATCCGATCTTCGAGCAGTCTATATATTTGCCGCATACCAGTTTTCCGAGAGCAACCCCTTGCGCTGCGGACGTTTCGGAGCCGGGTTCTCGGAAGCACCGCTCGATCGATGGAGAGCGGCCGTCTGAACGAGCAAGTCTTTCGAGCAGTTCTGTTTTGAACTGGTTCTGTGCACAGAGCCTACCTTAATGAGCGCCTCGCCAGTTTTATTAGACAGTCTGTTTAATCTTGTGCGCATTTAGCAGAGATATTCCGCGAAACGTTCTTGTTTAGAGAATGCCAGAAGTGTTATTATATTATTATTATTATATTATTATTAGTAGTAGTAGTAGTATTAGTATAATAATAATAATATTATTATTACAGCCCTTTGTCCGCACTGTACACAGACCACACGTGCTCACTGCAACTGTGCGCGCCACACTGCAATGTAACGACCATAGGCGTGCGCACAGGGGGGCGGCCATCTTCCCTCGTGAACAAAGAGGTGGATGGCGCAATGTCGGCCACATACACGTACTTAGTAGGGAGACGGGGGGGGGGGGCGCTGCAATCAGTGCTGGGCAGTATCGAATAAACATGTATCTTGGATACTGGGTGTGTCCAGATAAGATCGAACACGAGGTCCCGGTCACCACTCCCGATTGTGATGAAATTTACTGTAGGTCTAGGCATTACACCGAGAGCAATGGTTTCGCAGTTAGTTTCGCGGAAAAAAAATTTTGTTCGCCTGAAAAAACAATATACAACTTTTGGCCGCAAAATACGCTTTTCCGCTAATTTCGCGATTTCTGAATTTTGAGCGCACCTAGGGAAAAAACGGTGCACTTCTTCGTCACAATATTTATTCCCCTTAAAGAACAAGTGAAATAAAATCTTATGAGTATATTACTTCCCTTGCCTGTCGAAGCATTTTTGAAAAAAAAATCACAAACTTGGCGAATCGTACAAAATACCTCTATTTCAGGAATTTATTGCTGCAAGCAAGTTACAGTGAGGATAATAAAAATCGGTGCATATTAACTTTGATACTTTCGCTCTTTTTTAAAATAATTTGCGTGGTTTTATCGCGCTCCGTTTTACTCGATAATTGGGCTGAAACGTAAGTGATTTACCAAAAACTCTGAACTTTGAAAATGATTTTCTCAAAAAGGCCATTTTTAATTTTTTTAAAATCCCTTTGATTGAAGTCAAGGACATCATCTACCATTGTGCAGAAAAAAACGTTGCATTATTTTGGTTGCTAACAAGTTATAGTGCGTCAAATGTGACCATGCCAGCCTAGCGGCCGCGTCGTTCGTTATGGGCTGAAACTCGGATATAGGTTGCTAAGAATACTTGTACGTGACATAATCACAAATCAGCAGCTCCACACCAACAAATGCCCAGCCCGGTGTCATGGCTAAGCAAGCTGTGTCTTGGGATCAGCCGCTTGACAAACCCGCAGCAGCGGCCGCTCGATGCTGCGGGCACTCACATTACATGAGTACCGCTTTGACTGTGGATGAGCTCCGCTTGCGCGCCAAACTACGCTCAGAGGACAAACGAAAGAAGGAATGCATCACTGTGAAAGTTAAAGGCCGCTAAGTGCCAACAAATGTCATAATATGCAACGAAAACTCTGCCGGCAATTTCCCAGTGAGCGCCTTCAATACAGCACGGATGTTTTTTCCCCTGCTGTTATGCCCGAAATCCGCATAATATCGTGATAAACACTCGACTTGCGTTGAATATTCTATCTGCGGACGCCGAACAATACAGTATTGTAAAAGCGGTTCTTTAATGAAGTAAAGGACTTGGACACATTCTTTTCACAGCCGGCTGACACAAGTGTCCTGGCACGAGATGAACAACTGCTGTTTGAGTTGCGCGACCATCGGAAGCACGTATGACAGCTTTATTTATTTATTTTTATTTATTTATTTATTTTTTATTTACAGAATACTGCAGGCCCAAAAAGGGGCCCAAGCAGGGGGCGAATGTACAAAGAAATGCATTTAAGCAACGCGAAACGCGTGCAAACGTTAGAAAATGTCAATAATACATAATGAGCAAAAAATAACACTAATAAGTATAAAACAAAACAAACATGAAGAGAAGGAAGGCGCAAACCGTACAATTATTAAGAAGGAACAATGCGAAATGTAAACACCAAAAGTAGCCAAGAACCAAAAGTAGACACCAAAATATAGTCAAACGTAAAATGTTCACATATTTCAAGTTAAAGCCACATTAATAAGAGCGCGTGATATGCAGATACTCACATACACGTGAAAAAAAAAATTGACAGGCGATAGATGTCAATGGCTTTCTTTTGTGCCATATGTTGCTCATAGAATGAACTTAATTATATTTAGGCCATCGAAGAGAGAAAGCAACACATGAGCGCACTACTGGAGGCGCTCACTGGGAAATCGCCGGCAGAGTTTTCGTTGCATACTGTGACATTTGTTGCCACTTAACGACCTTTAACTTTCACAGTGATGCATTCCTTTTTCGTTTGTCCTCTGAGCGTAGTTTGGCGCTCAAGCGGGGCTCATCCGCAGTCGAAGCGGCACTCATACAATGTCAGCGCCCGCAGCATCAAGCGGCCGCTGCTGCGGGTTTGTCAAGCGGCTGATCGCAAGACAAAGCTTGCTGAACCATGACACCAGGCTGCGCATTTGTTGGTGTGGAGCTGCTGATTTGTGATTATGTCACGTACAAGTATTCTTAGCAACCTATATCCGAGTTTCAGCCCATAACGAACGACGCGGCCGCTAGGCTGGCATGGTCACATTTGACGCACTATAACTTGTTAGCAACCAAAATAATGCAACGTTTTTTTCTGCACAATGGTAGATGACGTCCTTCACTTCAATCAGAGGGATTTAAAAAAAATTAAAACTGGCCTTTTTGAGAAAATCATTTTCAAAGCTCGGCGTTTTTTGGTAAATCACTTACGTTTCAGCGCAATTATCAAGTGGAACGGAGCACGATAAAACCATGCAAATTAATTTAAAAGAGAGCGAAAGTATCAAAGTTAATATGTACCGATTTTATTATCCTCACTTTAACTTGCTCGCAGCAATAAATTCCTGAAATAGAGGTATTTTGTGCGATTTGCCAAGTTTGTGATTTTTTTCTTCAAACGTGCTTCGACAAGCAAGGGAAATAATAGACTCATAAGATTGTATTTCACTTGTTCTTTAAGGGGAATAAATATTGTGACGAAGAAGTGCACCGTTTTTTCCCTAGGTGCGCTCAAACTTCAGAAATCGCGAAATTGGCGGAAAAGCGTTTTTTTGCGGCCGAAATTTATAATTTTTTTTCAGGCGAACAAAATTTTTTTTCGCAAAACTAACTGCGAAACCATTGTTCTCGGTGTAATGCCTAGACCTACAGTAAATTTCATCACAATCGGGAATGGTGACCGGGACCTCGTGTTCGATCTTATCTGGACACACCCTACTATGTTATATACTCTTTGGGTGTCTTGTATCTGTATCGCGATACGCCTCGCAAAACGAGTATCTTCATCTGTATTGCCGATACATTCAATAATGTATCGAGTATCTTAAGATACAAGATACTCCTATAGGAACACCACCGTACAAAACAATAATCGCTGGCTCAACTCCGCTTCTCAAACTGGTACTGGTGCTACTAAACTGCCTGAATAAAACTAAGCGCAGTGACATAATTTTCCGCCAGAGTCCACCAGTGAAGGCAGGCGATGAGGTGTGCGCGTCCGTTTTGGTGGAGCAGAGCAACGTGGCAGCACTCGCGTAGCCTCGACAAAACAAGCGCGCGAACAGCTATGCCTAGCTCACGGCCTGTTTTGTCGTTTTTTCCCCCCTTTTAATTGTGCCAGTGCCACGACGCTTGCCCTTATCCACTCTCCAGCGCCGCGTACCACAATGCCCGCGGCGATTATCGCGCAAATTCTGATGCCGCTTCCCCGCGTACTGCTTCGTTGCGAAATCTGAAGCCTATAGGGTTGCTTTGCGTCTCGTGGCTTTCACACATCAGCAATTTGAAGGATCTTGTGGATGTGTGTTTGACTTACATGCGATTGACTTATGTGCAAATGAGATCCAAACTATAGCACCACAAGTACCGATGCTAGATCAAATAGATGAAGCGCTTATCTAAAGAAGACATCTTCGTGTACCGTATCTTTCTCTTACTGCTGTCGATCGAATCCCGGCCGCGGCGGTCGCATTTTCGATGGAGGCGAAAATACTTGAGGCCCGTGTACTTCGATTTGCGTGCACGTCAAAGAACCCTGCAGGTGGTCGAAATGCCCTCCACCGCCTCGTAATTGTATCGTGGTTCTAGGGCGTTAAACCCTAGCGATTATTATCTTCCTGCTATCTTTATTCAAAGACTTTTTGAAATCATAAATTTGATTGTTACCACAAGTGCTTTCTTAGTTTTCCTTCTTTTACATCCCGTACATTACCTGGGGCTCTGAACTGTTTTTTTCCGGTCTGGTCACAGCAATATGTATCTTGTAACGTGCTGCTAAAATAAGCAATCTGGTTTATTCTTACTTTGAAATGTCTGCTTTATTTCTGCTACTGTTTACACATTTATACTTCACTTGAGCTTACTGTTCTGCGAAGGCGATTTAGAAAACATATATGTAATTATATGGGCGCCCACTGAGTATACAGTACCAAACATCCTGCTTAGTAAAACAGGTAGTTTGCATTATAATTATGGAAATAATTAGGAGCCATCTTAAAGTTGTTAGGAAGGGGATTCGAGAAACATTGCTATGCCAAATTATCCACTTTTCGCGTGAGCGTCCCAACGAGCCGTTTCAGTGAATTTTTCATAGGCATTAATATTTTATTGTCTTACATTAACAGGTAAATTCACGATACTTCATGCTCATAGCTATTAGGGGTGCCGCCTGTATTACTTATTCACAATTAATGTTTGATACAGAACGGCTTTTCGATTATATTGCTGCCGTGATGAGCTTCCCTCGTCCAGGAAATCAAAAACAACTACGAAGTTTTCTAGGCCTGGCGTCCTACTTCCGCCGCTTCATCAGCCATTTTGCTGCCATCGCGTCGCCACTGCACAAGCTGCTGACGTCCGGATCTGCCTTCACTTGGACCGCCGACTGCGAGCGTGCTTTTCAAGCTCTTAAGCATGCCTTAACATCCGACCCCGTTCTGTGTCACTTCGACGAGAACGCACCTACTTGCTTGCACACCGACGCCAGCGGCCATGGGATCGGTGCAGTTCTTCTACAGCGGGATGTCACTTCACGAGAGAGAGTTGTTGCTTATGCCAGTCGTGCTCTCACGGCTGCCGAACAGAACTACTCGATAACAGAGCAGGAATGTCTCGCCGTCGTTTGGGCCATACAAAAATTTCGACCATACCTGTACGGACGCCACTTCACAGTAATTACAGATCATCAGCCTTATGCTGGCTATCTTCTTTGAAAAACTTGTCTGGTCGCCTGGGTCGTTGGGTACTCTGTCTGCAAGAGTACAATTTTGACGTCGTCTACAAGTCTGGCAAGAAACACCAAGATGCTGACGCTCTCTCTCGCTGCCCCCTGCCACTACCATCGTCGAGTACGCTTGTCCATCGCGGTCCCGTGATGGCGACGATGCGTCACCCCTTACGTTATCCCAACTAGAGGTTACTGACACGCTGGCTTCTAATCACTACGCTCAATTCGCCTCCCGCCAGCGTGATGATCCATACTACAATCGCATTATCGAACGCTTAAGTGGCAGATTGCCTCCGCCTAATGCCAGATTGCGTCGACAACTACGACAATTCAAGCTCGACAACAATGTTCTACATCGTTACGTTTATACTACCGATGGACACCGATGGGTTCCAGTTCTTCCACGTTCGCTACGTCACCAAGTCCTCGAAGCCTTTCACGACGACCCATGTGCAGGCCACTTGGGGTTCCACAAAACATACAGCCGCGTCAGGAGACGTTTCTTCTGGCCTGGCCTCTTTACCTTTGTGGCCAAGTACGTTGCATCTTGCCCTCTGTGCCAACGACGGAAGCGACCTACATCGTGTCCTGCTGGCCTGTTACAGCCCATCCCGTGTCCCGAGACACCTTTCGCCATCGTTGGAATCGATCTAGTCGGACCTTTCCCAATCACACCAGCAGGTCATCGATGGATCGTGACAGCTGTTGATCATCTGACACGGTACGCCGAGACTGCTCCTCTACGTACTAGTTCTGCCTCAGATGTTGCCGATTTCTTTCTAAACGCCATTGTGTTGCGTCATGGGGCACCTCGCGTCCTGTGAGTGATCGCGGCAAGACTTTCCTGTCCACCATCATTGAAGACCTACTGCGAACTTGTGGCACAGTGCATAAGACGACTTCAGCCTACCACCCTCAAACAAATGGGTTGACAGAGAGATTTCATCGAACACTAACAGATATGTTATCCATGTATATCGGACCAAACCACGACAACTGGGATACAATTTTGCCATTTGTGACGTTCGCCCACAACACCGCTGTCCAACGAACTACTGGTTACTCTCCTTTCTACCTCGTGTATGGCCGCTCACCGACATTCACCATCGACGTCTCTTTCTTGAATACTCCAAATAACGCCTCGACAACTATATCCGAGCAGTTCATCTCAAGACTTCGCGAATGTCGGCAACGTGCTCGCCTCAATACAGAAGCCAGTCAGCAAGATCGCAAACAACGTTACGATAGTTCTCATCGCGACGTCACCTTCAGTCCTGGGGATGAAGTGCTGCTTTGGACGCCTATTCGTACCCCAGGATTGTGCGACAAGTTCCAGTCACGCTTCATTGGACCATATAAAATATAGAACAAACTTCTCCTGTGAACTATCGTGTTACTCCCGCCAAGCTTCCTTCGGATCGCCGTTGCCGTGGTGCTGAACTAGTGCATGTTTCGCGTTTGAAGCCATTCGTTCGACGTCCCTTTTCCATCTAAGCCGCGGCCGGGCTGGCCGCTCGCGCGCGGGGAGGAAAATTAGTGTCAGCATTATTCTTGCGCTTCATCTTCTCATCTGTATATATTCATCATCACCACTCTGGCCTGGGTTGTGGGGCTCTCGCTCGGTGAATAAAAAGAAGAGTAGTTGTGCGACCTAAACGTTGCTTCACAATATTTACATATTTGTTTTCCTTTTTTAGGCCTCCCTAATTTTTTTTTTACTATTGCTAATCGCCAGGCAATCGGAGCTATAGGTGGCAATAGCGTGAATAGCAGCGGTGTGCTGCGACGATTTGTGCAACTATACTGCCACGCGCTCTTATTTCTTCATTTTGGTGTGATCGGGTTTAAACAGCAAAAAAAAAAAATTATTAGCAGCGCTCGGCTCAAGCCGCGACGCGATGTTTCGAAAGCTTCGCAGTTGTTTCAGATTGCCCTGTTAAGATCACGCGCGAATCCCAGCCGCTGCGGCCACATTTCGATGGAGGCGAAATGCTCGAGGCCCGTGTACTTAGATTTGGGTGCACGTTAAAGAACCTTAGGTGGCCGAGATTTCCGGAGCCCTCCACTACGGCGTCCATCATAATCATATCGTGGTTTTGGGCTGCAAAACCGCAACAATTATTATTAAAATTATGCGCAGTACACGAGCACCACCGGTAACGCTGGAAGGTTCGATCGCTGATGTCACCACGTGTTCCGCCGATGATCAGAAAAATTCGGCAGATCCCACGCCTTGTGAGAATCGGTTTCATGCGAAGCGGTCAAGTTCTATGCTGCATTTTTTTACTTTGATCCTAGCGTTAAGTGGATCGTCGTGTTTTCGCAAGTGTAGCAGCTGTGTGCACATCGTGGGCTTACGAGGCACATTGACAACACTGGCGTTTAAAGGGGAACTAATGGCCTGACGTAACGCCAGCACTCACGTTACAGCACATACGTCAGTATTATCGAAACGAAGTGCACTTTACGGTGCGATGATAGGAATATCATACGTAACTTTCGTTAGCGTATTTCTCCGAGATTGAACCGCTCTTGAATTTATAGCTTGCTGAAGCATAAGGATACAATTGTACTGTTACTTAGACTTCTATAAAAGTGGAGCCAACACTGGAACCACAGACGTTAAACTGGCATGACGCCTGTATCGTAGGAGTACATATGTAGTGTTTATTGCTTTTTCATAAATTAGATAGCCAACACTACAACCACAGCTGGCGTTGCACCGACATCACTCCTTTATAGGGTGTTTATCCAAGCATTTCCCAGACCTGGCGTGGCTGTGTGGTAGACTACCTGATTGCCACGCAGAATGCTAGGGTTCGATTCCTGCTGGGGTCCTAATTTTTATTCTTTGCATTCGTCGTGTCAGCGCTGCCGATGTCCGGTTTTCCTTAACGCTCTCGCATTTAAATTATATGTGTTCTCGCTGTTCCAGGGTATAAACTTTCAATTTCCTGTGGCGCATACCCGTACACCGCGGCCCATGGCAAACGGGCATGTGCCACACGTGTCTGGAGGAAAGGGTTCGACGACGTACACGACAGGATTTTCACATTATTGATGTCATGACGAGACAGTGACTTATGTGTGTTACCCGCCGATAAGGAAGGTGGTTTCGTGGTCATGCCTACTGGCACGTTTAAAGAAAAGGCCTTGGACGCTCTAGACTCGAACTTTGAGGAATGTCTGTATTTCAATGTCAAGAGTGAAAGCAAAGGCAAAAAAATTCGGCAGATCCCATGCACTGTGGGAATCGATGTAATGCGAAGCAGCCAGCAGAGAGCTGCATATATCGCCGTGTTTGTCTTTGAGCCAAATGAAATCATTCATGCCATGGCATCTAGTCCACCATGTATTGCATGTTTGCCATGCACGCATGCGTGCACAATCTAGTGTACACCATGCCAATGAAACGCATATTCTGGTATATAAATGCATGACCTGTCGTTTATGTTCATTACGCACTCGTGTCATGCCATACCAATTTTGGTATATATCACGTTAACAAAACGGCCAGAAGCGCACCATGACAGTGGCATGTAAATCATACCGTACATGACATGCATAACATGATTCGCATGTTAAGACCTCTCATTTATGTTCGTCATACAGTCGCATCGCGCAATACCAATTTTGGTGTATATCAAAAGAGCAAATTGGCCGCGAGTGCACCATGAGTAGAGCATGTAAATCATACCATACATGACATGAATATTATGGTTTTTCATGTTACCACCTGTCACTAATGTTCATCATACAGTCACATCGCGCAATACCAGTTTTGGTCTATATCAAGCTATCGAAACGGCCGCGAATGCACCATGAGCGTGGCATGTAAGTCATGACATACACGGCATGCATGTCATAGTTTTCATGTTACCACCTGTTATTCACGTTCTTCATACAGTCACATCGCGCAATACCAATTTTGGTGCATATCAATCTAGCGAAACGGCCACGAGTGCGCCATGAGCATGGCATGTAAATCATGACGTACATTTCATGCATGTCATGATTATCATGTTACCACGTCTCATTTACCGTCGTCGTACAGTCGCTTCGCGCAATAGCAATTTTGGTGTACATCGAGCTAGCGAAGCGGCCGCGAATGTATCATGAGCGTGGCAATTAAACCATGACATACATGACATGCATGTCATGGTTTTCATCTTACCAACTGTCATTCATGTTCTTCATACAGTCACATCGCGCAATAGAAATTTTGGTGTATATCAATCTAGCGAAACGGCCGCGAGTGCGCCATGAACGTGGCATGTAAATCAGGGCGTACATGACTTGCATATCATGATTTTCATGTTACCACGTCTCACTTACGTTCGTCATACAGTCGTGTCGCGTAACACCAATTTTGGTGTATATCACGCAAGCGAAACAGACGCGAACGCACCATGAGCGTGGCATGTAGATCATGACATACATGTCATGGATGTCATGGTTTTCGTGCTACCACCTGTTATTCATGTTCTTCATAAAGTCACATCGCACAATACCAATTTTGGTGTATATCAATCTAGCGAAATGGCCGCGAGTGCGCTATGAGCGTGGCATGTAAATCATGTCACATGACATGCATATCATGATTTTCATGTTACCACGTGTCAGTTATGTTCGTCATACAGAAATGTCTCGTCATACCAGTTTTCGTATGTATCCCTTCATTTAAAAGGCCGCGAGCGCCCCGAGACCATGCCATGTAAATCATGCTGCACATGACACGCGCGTCATGATTTGCATGTTAGGACCTGTCATTATGTTCGCCATGAACTCTTGTCACGCCGTACCAATTTTGGTGTATATGAAATTAACGGAACTGCCGCAAGAGCCCAAAGGCCGTGGAATGTAAATCATGCTGTTCATGACATGCGTGTCATGATTTTCATGATATGGCCTGTCATTTATGTTCGTGATAATGCCATGTTGTGACACCAATTTTGGTATACATCCGATTAACGGAACGGCCAGGGAGCCCAAAGGCCGTGGAATGTAAATCATGCTGTTCATGACATGCGTGTCATGTTTTTCATGATATGACCTGTAATTTATGTTCGTAATAAGGCCATGGGCCATGTTATGACACACCAATTTTGGTATACGTCCGATTAACGAAACGGCCAGGAGAGCACAAAGTCGTAGGCGGCTAGATAGATAGATAGATAGATAGATAGATAGATAGATAGATAGATAGATAGATAGATATAGATAGATAGATAGATAGATAGATAGATAGATAGATAGATAGATACGCTCAAAGTCGCAGAAGTTCGCTAAGAATGCTTCGCATTTAAAAGTATGTGTGACAAGCTAGGCCTGAATAGGGTATCTAACTCGATTGACAAGAGCGAGACCACTGGTCTAGAATTGCTGTTTGCGGCTAAAACGCACAAAGCTGAGTGTACGCTCCGTGTCATAGTATCGGAGAGAGGAACTTGGTGCAAATCGGTGGCTGTGTAGTCTAGAGCACTGCACGGGCCCGGGCCGGCCCGGAAACCCGGGCCCGGCCGGCCCGCGGGCCGGGCCGTCCGAAGCGTTTTTCGGCGGGCCCGGGCTGGGCTCGGGCGTGAAAGTGCGTGCCCGGGCCGGGCCTGGGCTTGAAGCCGCGGGCCTGAGCCGGGCCCGGGCCGGGCCCGGGCTTGAAGCCGCGGGCCTGGGCTGGGCCCGGGCTGGAGGCTGCGGGCCGGGCCGGATTCGGTAAGTCGGGCCTTCGAGCACACGCGAACGTTACGGATTGCATGGTCTACGGTATACTGTGCCAAGCTGAAGTGACACGTGCAAAGAGCTGGCTCTTAGTAAAGCTTAGCAATAAAAATAGAAAAACAGTTGAAGTGCTATTTTTTTTCACCGGTATAGATATAGATTGGCACTGTATATTTTCACTAACGTTTCGTCTGCTGGACCAGACTTTGTCAAAGTAACAAGTACATCGTAGTGAGTTTCCTTATAAACATGCCAGATCATGTATATATATTAACAGCACCAACAATGGGCCAGATCACGGTTGTTCCCATGGGAGGAATAAAGATTTCGGTCTTTTATTCTAGGTTGACATATACGGTATATTCATTTATATTCCTTGGTATTACGTGCCAAAACCACGATATGATTACGAGGCACGCCGTAGTGGCACCGGATTAATTTCGACTACCTTGAGTTCTCTAACGTGCACCTAAAGATAAGTATAGACGGGTGTTCTTGCATTTCGCCCCCATCAAATTGCGGCCGCCGTGGCCGCGGGAATCGCACCCGCGTCTCAGGACTTAACAGCGAAACAGATTAACCGCTGAGCTACCACCGCAGGCAAAGCAACATTTCGATGCATGTACACAACGGATTTTCCGTCCGATCGCCCGCTACAAAGCGCACGGCATCATTAATAATCATCATCAACAACTAATATCCTCTAGCGGGCCCGAGTCGGGTCTGGTCATGAACAAGCGTGCCCTGGATTAGTTTAGTAATGAATGCCCGGGCCCGGGCCGGGCCCGGGCTTGGAACGACGGGCCCGGGCCGTGCTCGGGCTGGGTACGGTCAAGTACGCCCGGGCCCGGGCCGGGCCCGGGCTTAGAACCACGGGCCGGGGCTCGGGCTGGGTTCGGTCATGTACGCCCGGGCCCGGCCGGGCCCGCGCTTGGAACCACGGGTCCGGGCTGGGCTCGGGCTTCATAAAGCGGGCCCGGGCCGGGCCCGGGCCGTAAAATCCGGCCCGTGCAGTGCTCTACTGTGTACTTGCAAGAAAAACTGAATCTGCTGAAGGTGGACGACCCGTTCTTGGTTAGGAATTCGGAAAGTGTAGTTTCATACTTGAAAGAAAATGCAGGTGCCTCTGTTGATGCTCTGTCGATCGATATAAATGATTTTTTATTCACTACCCCATGAGGCGATAATGACTTGTATCGAGGAACGTATAGATATGTATGGTGCTTCATCATTCACGGGGCATGCGCTGGTGAGTGTAGAAAGTTTCCTCGAGCTTCTTTCATTTTATGTAAGTTCGACGTTCATAATATGGGAAAACAAGGCGTACACACAAAAGAAAGGGGTGTGTATTGGCTCCTGCATTGCGCCCGTGCTGAGCGACCCCTTGTTAGCACAATATGACAGAGCGCTCTCTAAATCTTTGGATATGACGCGGGTGAAGAAAGTGTTTCGCTTCGTCGATGATTTCTTAGTGATGACATCACGAACGGGTCCGAACGAAAACCTTTAAGGCAGGCCTCAGTCCCTTGACGCTGACTCACGAGTTGGCAGAAGAAGGAACGATCAGGTTTCTCGACTTGCGGCTAAGCTTTTCAAGTTCTCTGTGTGCTGGAAATACGAGCCGCGCGCCAGTAAGCCCTTGCTTCCCTTCTCTTCCAGTCACTCAAAACTTGTGAAAAGAGGGGTTGCAAGCACGTGCCTAAAGATTGCTTTGCAGAAGTCTTGCCTTCATTTAGTGCAAGAAAGCTTCCAAGCCCAACTGGGTCGACTGAAGCAGGCAGGGTATCCAGGTTATGTCACTATGTCAGTGGCTAACTCTCTATTGCAGGCAGTCAAGAAGTCCCAGAAAGGGAATTTTCGTAGGACCGCTGCGATACCGTACTTTCACGACGTCTCCCATCGCCTGAAAAAGATTGGGGGTCGTGTCGGAGTGCAAGTAGTTTTTACGGCACCCCGTAAGTTGTCGTCACTTTGCAACGTAAGAAAGGAAAAGGTGACGGGAACAAGTGCTTGCACAACTAACCACAGAAACAAGTTTGTGAATTGTGTAGAAAAAGTGGTGTACGAGATTCCGCTCACATGCGGAAAGAAATACGTAGGCCAGACGGGAAGGTGCCTAAATGAAAGACTGCGGGAGCACAACAACAATCTGCATAAATTGGTGCAAGGCCACCTAGGCCTGCATTGTCGAGATTGCGGATGCCGGCCGAAGTTCAGTGAAACCAAGGTTGTCGCTAGGCACAATGAACAGATGACTCGTGAAATCATTGAGGCGTCCGAGATTGTTCGCCTGGGGGATGACTGCGTTAGTATGGCATCTTTGGGACTAACGCAGAAGGAAATAATATATCTGAATATGTAATGCAGGGATATGCGATAGGTGTGTGTGTCATCGGCATGAGTGTCTGTCCGTATTGTAATATTATGTATATATACCCCCCTTTTTTGCATGTTTTCATTTTGCTTGTTTATTACTATGGTACGCGGTTGTATAAAAGCTTCATGTGTCCGTCCAATAAATTCAGTTGTAAGTTTGCGCTTGTGTTCGTGTGGTTCAGTATTCGTCCTTAAAGTGGTGCGCAATAAGTAGCAAAGACATAGCACCTTATTGGCAAACAGCCGACTAAATCAAGAGCGGTGTTTGGATCAAATGCGCTTGTTTCCGTTGACACTGTGTATAATAGTTGCTGTAGTTAAATAAACCGGTTGAAATATGGAAAAACTTGGTTGCGAGTTTTCAAAAACATGACTCACTTCCGGTAGAAGGCAACTGTCGTCTGCTGAACTCGTCGCACCCGCGCACGTTCGAGCGTAACGTAAATTCGGCCATACTGCCTTTTCGGTATCGCAGCCTCTTGTGCCTCGCCTGTTTCGATTAGTTTTGAATGTCATAACTGGCCTCAAATCTTACAAAACTTGTGTGTGGCATTGAGTTCTAACTCCACGGATCTCGTGCTGACTTGATCAGTGCGTGCACAGGTCGAGTTACAAGCAGGTTCATAATTAACAGGCCGGAGAGCGGCCCCTCTTGAACCACGAGGGTTGGATTATAGCTGAGGGTTTTAACACTATTATTCTTTTGACAGAGAATGCACACGATCATTTAACCTTTGGATAATACACTTCACGTCAAAGATATCCCGAAGATGGATTCAGCGGTAAGGTCGAAAAATACGACCTGAATTCCACTGTCAATAACTCACTGAGAGTACATTTGCTTCCAGTCGTCTTCAAAGAACAACCATTGGCCTGTGTTTACGCTTAGGTAAGGCCACTACATAATTTTTGGGGCGTAATGCAGGCCGAAGTGAGAACCTTCGGCTCCGAAGTCTTCGGCTTGTCGTGTCGTGCCGTTATAAAAATGATAAACGTGTGCCCTCTTCAGTGCTTCTCCATATGTCGACAATGCTTCGCTCGCCCGAAATTCGTGGATACCAGCGTGACAAAGGTATCTTCAGTTGGCCGAACGTATGTGGATTCCACGGCGTATGCTGTGGGACCATTTTCCTCATTTCTGCCACGAGCTGCACGAGTCCAGTGGCAGCAGCGTGTTCTGAGCCGTTCTAAGACCGCCTGTGTTTGCATTGTAGGGGTCTGGGCCAGCCGCCGCCCAGAACCCCTCAGAGAGCAGAACGAGATACTGAGCAACACGTCTTTATCATTCCAAGACTCGCCGCGACTCACTGTCAGCGGCCATTGAGCGCGAGCAGCGAGCGTGCAGTGTCTATCATTTTCTTCTACCGTCGGCGCGCTCGCGGATGCCGTTCCCATAGCATATAAAAATTACACACGCACACGCCACAGTTACCAGGATATTGCAACGCGTCTACATTCGGTGCAATTAGCCCATATATGCCCAGTGTCGCTCATATAGGACGCTTCTTTGATGCACTCTAACATCGCTATTTCATTAGCTGTTGACTAGCGTCACCTACAGGACATCAAGCAGGCCTCATTCTCAAGGTGTGGAAGCCTAGACACTGCTTGCTTTTCATGCTGCCACGTGCCGACCGCTTTCTGCGCGCAAACGCGTGCTTTGTGTGAAAGATGCCATGGAGAGGAAGAAGTGCACGTGAAATGCCGACCGCTTTCTCCGGCCAAACGTGTGCTTTGTATGAAAGACGGTATGGAGAGGAAGAAGTGCAATGTCGGTGTGCACGTGAAATTTCAAGACTTACCACACCCGCACATAGCACCCCTAATGCCCAGTGTCCTAATATATAGGAGGGCTTGAAAAACAGTGTTGCGTTTACGTGGCAGTAAATAAAGAACTTGTGCTTTTTTTAAGGTAGAAATACACTTTTTGTGAAAAAAAATATTTGTCATTTTTTTCTGAGTTTGGGCATATATGGGTTAAAGCGCGCCTACTGTCGCGAGCTGCACGCAGAGGCAGCTGCAGCGCCTTCGAGCAGCTGAACGATAATATATTTCTGCAATTAGCACTTATTTGCAATCCGCGCTTTAGCGTGGCATACAGTGGCTCTCTATGAGTGATATTTTGTATTTAGGTAAGTTCATACTCCGAGACTACCTACTATCTTGCTAATTAACCGTTATTGTTAAGCATCACGCCACCGCGTTAAAGAGAATGCCAAAAGCGTGCCACGACATCAAGCTAATCTAGAAACGTTGGTGAAGCACAACATCCACAAATTTACCAGTAACATGTCTCCGGCAAAATAAAAAAAGTTAATGCACTTGTACTTCTCCCTTGCGAACGTCCATGTGTACTTGGCACTCCTGTTGCACAGATGACGCAGTACGAATTTAAAAAATATGTATCATTCCTCCTCAATGAAACAGCTGTTCTGCAGAAAATAATGGTTCGTTTGAGTTGCTTTATACTATGTTCACGGTGGTAGACAGGTTGGCTTGTTCGCAATTCAGAATTTACATAACACAAAAACACGGGGACTGTAGCAAATAGGCACAAAACTGGAAAAGCTCGGTCGTATGTGCACTCCCTCGTCCCCCTGCACATGATGTTGAAGTTCACTTACATAATAGGCACCTTCAGTTATGCTACAATTGATGAAATATCACGCAATCCACGTTAGAACTCTGTGATGACTTGTTGCTTAACTGCCTGTCGCCTATTTCTCTTCCTCCATGTATAAATCATCTGTTCTACTTGTTTAGTAATAAAACACAAGCCGTTAGACTGAGTGAACAGTGTTTCACCAAGTTTCGTCCCTACCTCTATGGTCGTCCATTCAAAGTGTTGACGGACCACCATGCCCTCTGTTGGTTGGCAAACATACGTGATCCCTCATGACGACTGACCCGATGGAGCTTACGCCTACAGGAATTTGATGTAACCAGCCTCTATATGTCTGGCCGGAAGCACGAAGGCGCTGATACGCTGTCGCGTGCACCCAATCATCTCGTCTGGCAGAGGACGATGACGGTTTCCTGGGCGCCCTTAGCTCATCGGACTTGAGCAGACGGCAGCGAGACAATGAAGAAATTTGACCGGTCATCGATTATTTAGAGGGACGTAGCGCAGTTATACCAGGCCATCTATCCCGCGTGTTGACATCCTTCTGCCTCCAAGACAATGTGCTGTACAAGAAAAACACCCGTCCTACGAGCCGCGCTTACCTCCTCGGTTTCGAGGGACATGTGGGACGACGTCCTCTTCGCTTGTCATGACGAGCCCACATCTGGCCAGCTAGGCTACTCACGAACACTCGCCAGAGTAGGCGAGACTTACTATTGGCCCGGACTTTCGGCAAGCGTCAAGCAGTACGTCAGAGGCTGTCGCGAATGCCAGCGCCGGAAGACACCATCCCGTAAGCCCGCTGGCCTACTTCAACCAACTGACCCTCCTCATAAGCCATTTGACCAAGTCGAGGTGGACCTTCTTGGCCCGTTTCCTCTGTCTGCCGACGGCAACAAATGGGTGATCGTCGCAACTGTCCTCTTTCTGTATCAGAAAGAAATAAACTTCAAAACTTCGAAACTGACTATCTGACACGGTATACGCCGAGACAGAGGCGATACCGCGAGCCACAGCTTCCGAGGTAGCGCAGTTCTTCATGTTCCACATCGTCCTGCGTCACGGTGCTCCCTGTACAGTAGTAACAGATACAGGGAGCGAGTGTCTTGAAATAGAGGCACAGCGTTCACTGCGCGGCTTATGATGGAGTTTTCGACTAAGCAGCACTAAACATCGAAAGAGTCTGCTTACCATCCGCAGAGCAACGGACTTACCGAGCAACTATAAGACAGTCATGTACTTCGATGTCCAACAAAAAACATGGGATTGGATTTACTAACGTGACGTTCGCTTATAACCGCCGTTCAAGAGACAACCGCGATTCACACCATTTCGCCTTCTCGACGGCCCGCGAAGTTGTTGGACGCTATGCTTCCTTGTCAAGACGCTGATCTGTTAAAGGGTGGTGGTGGTGGTGGTGGTGATGTTGCAGCAGGCGGGGTTAGCCTGGCCTGCATGGCCGGCAATTGTTCCGCCTGAGCATCTCCTGAATTGTAGGGGTACGTCCCAAGTGCTGAACAGCCCAGTGTCTCGCAGGAAAACCAACAAAATTCGTTGCACGCTCCTCCTCGTTGCCGCGGGCCCTCCGGAAAAATGACGTCTTCAAATGTCCGGTGCATGACAACCTTTTTGCAAGGTGCGGACCATCGCTGCTCTTTCCACATCAAACTGCGGGCAAAGCCAAATAAAATGTTCAATGTCCCCCGATGTCACCGCAGAAGGCACAAAACGGGGAAGCGTATCGCCCAGTCTTGAATGACCAAGCCGGGGTGTATGCGGAGCCGGTTTCTATGCGTACAACAGCGTCGCTTGTTCACGAGAAAGTCCGGTGATTACACTGCTTGGTGTGGAAACTTGTAGATCGCGTTGAAATGATTGCGTATCGCATCTTTGTTGTTCTGGTAAGTTTTAGGAGTTCTTACTTTTGGAACAGATGTCCGCGCTTCGCATGCAAGGGCATCAGCCTTTTCATTGCCTTCAATGCCAACGTGGGATGGTATCCACTGAACTTTATATTAAAGCTCTTGCCAATAAGGTGTTTAATGAGCGCCAGATGCCTGGTGAATTTTTTTGAGGTAGGCCACGATGCAGTCTTTGTAGCGCCGACTTGGAGTCCGTCAGCCCTACAACATCTCGTGCAGAAAAGGATCGCAATTTTCGCAAAGCCGCGGTGATTGCAGCGCTTTCTACCGTTGTGGACGAAACCACACGATCCAGGCGGCCCGACCATGACACGCCAAGGCAGGGTATACAGAAAGCCGCTGCGCAGCTATCCGTTTGTGTGCACACTGATCCGTCGGTACACTTGTAGGTGGCCGTGGTACATGGTACTCAAGTGGTCCAGCACAAGAAACTTTGCTTCCGCGGCTGGAATGGTGCGTTTCGCTGGTAGCTTGGGTACGCTGAAGTTACAGGCAACGTCCACAAAAGACCATGGCGGGTCATAGGGCGCCGTTTAGGCAATTTCAAGCCTAAATATCGAAATGTGTTCAGCGCCGCGTTGAAATGTGGACAGTTCTTGCTCTGAGCCGCCGGAGAAGCGCCGTGCCTGCGAAGGACTCTCCCAGTCTTGACAGCTGCGTCAATAAGGCCTGGGACGCCAAAAGGCGGAGCGGAAGAGACTCTGCTTCATTGGTGACCTTCTCGTTTGAAGCCGCCTGAGGAACTCCCATCGCCAAGCGGAGACCCTTTCTGTCACTGCCTCTAAGCGTTCGAACTGACTTGGTGATGGTGATATCAGCGACAGCTGATAAAGAATGCGGCTTGTTATGAGCGCAGCGTTCAATTTAAGCATGGACATAGGATTGTTGCCCCAACGTACCCCTGCCATGCGACGAAGAGCGTTGATAATTTGCACTGATGCAGTGACTATACCATCAACCGCACGTCGCCATAGTAGCTTGTTGTCGATGGTAACGCCTAGGAAACGGACACTTGTTGCAGAACGAATTGGGTGGCCTCGAATATTCAGCGACAGGCGTGTTGGACCCGTTTCACTCCCGGAAAGAGCATGAAGGTCGATTTTTCCGCTGATAAAGACAGGCCAAGTGTCGACAAGTGGCGTTCAATGATAGAAATGGTGCCCTGTGCTATCCGGGCCAAACGTTTGTGCTGGTACCTGAGATCCAAATGCAGATGTCATCGGCGTAGATTGTATTTTAACTGCTTTCAAAGCTAAGTGCATAGTGTCAGGAAGGCTGGCCATGGCAGCGTTAAAAGCAAGGGAGATAGAACACTTCCTTGTGGGACGCCGAGGGAAACGCGTCGCTCTCGCTCGTTACATTTCCAAGCTTAACCCGGACAGAGCGGTCTCTGAGAAATTCATGTACGAACCGAAGAGCATTTCCCGACACACCCATGGCTTGTAGCCCGTTGACGATGCCTGCCTGAAGCACACAATCATAAGCCTTGGCAACGTCCATCAAGACCGCGAGTGTCGAGGGCCGCTGGCATGGTAGTGCTCGATGTGGCTTAATAGGTCCCAAAACACTGTCCTGGGCACTCAGTCGTGGGCGAAATCCGTCATACACGATGGCCATCGTCTTCCTTGCTCAAGGTACCAAGTTAATCTTGTACATATCAATCTTTCCATCAACTTAGATACACATGATGTAAGTGATACCGGTCGATATGATGCGAGTCTCGCAGGATCCTTTCCGGGCTTAAGGACTGGCACCACCCATGCTGTCTTCCAAACAATTGGGATCTCTCCCGTGCTCCAGACATGATTAAATATGTCCAAAAGGGCCCTTCTTCGCTCATATGGCAGATTTGTCAGCATCTGGTTGCTATCAAATCTGGACCCACTGCACAGCGTCTTCTAATTTGCTAAGTGCCATATCCAGCTCTCGAAAGGTGAATGGCGTATCCATCGTGGGAGTCCATGAGGTGACAGAGTAATCGCCGCTCCTGCTGATCTGCCAGTTTGTGTATGCGTCTGCGAAATCCTCTGCAAGGGTTTGCAAATCTTTCCCTTGTTTCAGAGCGAGTGCTTCGAATGGCCTGTGGTGAGCGGATCTTCCCAGAAAGACTGTTTATTACTGCCCATACCTTGTCAAGGGTGTAACGTCGATAACTCTCACAGAAAGCGGCCCATTGAATTCGTCTTAATTTTTTTGTGTGGCGACGGATCGCAGCGTTTATCCTGTTATATTCAGTTTTCGCAGACGGATTTCCTTTTTTTCTCATGAGTTTCCGCTCCGCTCGTCTACGTGCTGCGCAGAGGTTCTTTAACTTCAAGTCAGGAGCAGGAAAATGATCGGGCAGTTTCAGCAACGAAGTTGCCGCTCGCTTGCTTTCTAACATATCTGCAAACAGCTCACCAGTGGATTCCTCCAACGCTTCTCTGTAAGTGTCCCAGCGAGTCACATTGCAGAATTGTCGACCAGCAGTCCGAAATCCCAGGATATTGGTGAAGATGGGGAAATGGTCGCTACCCATCCTGTCTGGAGCCGTGGTCGATGATACCAGAAGGTCCGTGGAGTGAAGTACAAGGTCTATCGCACTCCATGAATCTGGTGGCCTGAAAAATGTAGGTTTTCCATCGTTCGCCACACATAAGTCAGCAGCATCCGCAGCTGCTAGAAGTTCCTTGCCTCGCAAATCTACACTCTTATCTCCCCAGAGCGTATGATGCGCGTTAAAATCACCACAGATTATTCGAGGAGCGGGACATCGAGCGCAAAGGTCTTTTAGGAAAGCCTCCATGGAGACCTTCTTTCGTGGGCTTATGTACACCGATATCACGCTCAGTTTTCGGTTTCCCAGACACACTTGCACAGCAGCGACTTCCAATGAGTTGGAACAGAGGTCTTGCACTGGTAAGGCGACGTGAGGTATTTCCCGCCTTAGGTATATTGTGGCGCTTCCATTTGCAAATGACGGTATGCTCGGATTGCCGTGTCGGATGTACCCTGGGAGCGTCCTTCCATTTGGGAGACCGGCTTCTGAGAGGGCTAGAATTGGTATAGGGATGTCTCGCAGGAAAAGGTTGAGTTCGCACATACGTTGCAGAAGACCGGCAGTTCCATTGCATGATTAAGGGCACTTTTGAAGGACGGAATGGACCAGGTGGGCGAGATATTGCCATTATTCTACTGTGTGTATGTGGAAGCAGAGCATAGTATCACTGACTCTAGAGCCAGTACTGCTTCCAACATGTCCTTCGTTGAACTCGCAGGCATCTTAGCGACGTGTGAGCGTAGTGCGGTGAACAGAGCGCGAATAACGTGCTCGAAGTTTTCTTGCTGATTGCTTCCACTTGGCACTTGAGGTGGGCTCAATGCATCAGCATAGGTGCGCTTGGCGGACTCTTTTGTGATACGTTCTTCAGCAGCGTTGAGCACTTGCGTTGACTCAGTACCAGCTCTTGTCGGTTTCAGGCGCGGAAAATTCCCCGCATACTCATTTTCCAAACCACCATGTTGTGGCGCGCCGGACGTCTTCTTTGTGTTCGATGGCTCGTTCACAGTCTTCGGGCCGAGGACAAACGTCTTATTCCTTCGCTGCGCAGCTGTTCGTGCTGGACATCGGCCGTAGCTCGCTGGGTGGTCGCCGCCACAGTTTGCACACACCAGTTTTTCTTTACTGGTACACGTCTTAAAGTCATGAGGCCCCCCACAGCGCTTACACCTCTGTTCCCCACGACAATGCTTTGCAACATGTCCAAAACGCTGGCATTTGAAACAGCGTGGCGGCGTCTCCACGTAGTCGACAAGCTCGTGTCTGGTGAAGCCAAGGTTGATCTTGTCTGGGCGTTCCGAATTGGGAGCGAATGTGAGAACCACAGAGCCAGTGCGCCTTGATTCCCACTCGGAGGGCGAAGTTTGGACCCGTCGCATGACTCTTCTTGCGTGGTATACTCCCTGAGGTCTCAGGTAGGTTAGCAGCTCTTCGTCCGAGTACCATCGTGGGACCCCTTTTATAATGCACGTATTTTTCATATAGCTATGGGGCACACGGGCAGATATGGCTAGGCCACAGATAGTCTTGGTCTCTAGAATCATGTTAGCTTGATCTTCCGTCTCTATATCCAAGAGCAAGGCTCCCTGTGCTGTGAAACGGCTCTTAACTGGGGATCCACCGAGAATCGTTTCAACTTCAGAATATAGGGCAATAGGGTTCACTTGCCTCAAGTTAGCTCCTTCGGATGTTGGAGCGATTAACACAGGAATGCCCACCGTCCTATCTTTGCGATGGCGCACAAGCCGAAAACCACTCGTCCATGTCTAGATCTGTGAGGTTCGCCACGATGACAGTTGACTCGTCCTCAGATTCAGTGCTGTGTTGTCGCTTGCAGTCAGGCATGCTTGCGCAAACCAGCTGGTGCTTCTGACCCGGTGTCACTCCTTGGGAGGTCATGGCGGCGCTCTCACTGACGCTTGTTTCGGTCCTTCTAGCACCTTTCGACGCGGCGGGCTGCGCAGCACCCGTCGGTCGCCGATACGGAAGGTACCTTTTCGAGTCGTCCGACGTCTTGAGCAGTTCTGAGACGTAATATAAACAAAAATATCCATAAATGCAGACAGAGCTACTTAGACAGGCAGCAACAGCTTCGTCGTCTTCCAGGTCATCAGTTAAAGGGCCCCTCACCAGGCCACATAGCAAATTTTAGTTAGACGCTGGAAGTTGTTGTGTGCCGAATGAAGAGCAGTATGCCGCAAGAATTTTTCGAATCGGTTCATTACGAGCTGAGAAAAAATAATTTGTAGCGGCGCGAAACCGTGATGCGAGTTTCAAGCCCTTGCCACTCGCCCCGTGTAGCCTTAGAAAGCCAAATCCCTTCCCTGTCCTCTTCACTTGACACATACGCATGAACACGTCATTCGCATGCATGACCACGTGCGCATGACGTGCCCGAGCCAGCCCGAGCACGCGAGCGGCGTCGCACGGCCGCTACCTGTTTTAAGTGCGAATGCACTTCTTAAGCGACCCCGAAAACTCCGCCGGCATCCGCGCTCCTCCTCCTCTCCCCTAGCGACGGCGCGAGGAGCGGAGAGGAGCGTCACCGTCTCGTCACCGTCACGCAGCGCTACCTCTCCGCTCTGAGGGACCAGCAGCTCCGCAGGGTGTGCGAGGGTGGTTGTAGGGAGTTCACGCTCGCGCTCCTAAACGTCCGCTCTCTCTCGGCACATGCACTGGACGTTGCCAAAGACCCCGTACTCTCCAGAGTTGATCTCCTCTGCCTCACGGAGACCTGGAACCGCTCCTCCGGTGACTGCGCTGCCGATGTCGCCCTGAGTGGCTACGACCGCGTGACCCGGGCCCTCGCCAAGAGAAGGGCTGGTGGAGTGGACGTCTTCCTAAAGCGCTACCGCCCCTTCAGTGAAGAGCTCAGGCGACAGCAGGACCGGACCCAACTCCTGGTCTTACAGCGCGCCGACCTCGCTCCTGATGCATCGCCTCGAACGTGTCCCACTGACGACCCGTGCTCCTTCGCCCGGAGTGGAAGCCGGGGCGAGTACTGTGGCGTGTGCTTGGTTGGGCACGTCTACGCCAACGTCCCTCTCGCATGCCGTGTGTACTTCGCCGCTCAGAGACGAGTCGCCGTACGCCTCCGTCTACACCAGTGCCTACTCCGGCGATGCCGTCCTGGTTGTGACCGTCTACCTAGCCCCGAACCTCTCGCGAGATGCCGTCTTGGAGCAGATGGATGCGGCGATGGAGAGTGTCTGTGCGCGCGCGTCCCTCGGTTCCGGTTGTGGTGGTGGGTGACTTTAACGTGGACGTTAGAAAGGACAATGGCTGGTTGGTTGACCACATGCTGAACAATTACTCGATGACGTGTCTGTCTCTCGAGTTTCCGACCACGATCAACGGTGGCTTCATAGACTTGGCGTTCAGTAGGAACTGTACGGTCCGCGCCGTCTTGCCGGATCCGCTCACCGTCCATTTCTCGGATCACAAAGCGCTGGTACTAACCGTGAGCTACAACGATAACACGAATAGGTGCTGATCTGTAGTGACGTGTGTAGTGTGTATGTGTGTGTGCGTGACGCACTCGCGAGGTGCATTAATGCATCATACGAAAAGCGTGAAGTGTAAAATATAATAATACTTCATATATAAATGTGTGTGTGTGTGTGTGCATCATGACAACAACACTTTAAATCATTAATTACAATTAATCATCATCATCAGTAAAAGTGCTTTGCACTTAAAAACGGCCAGACCTCCGTGGGTCGGCTGGCGCGTGCTCTCTCGCTGCCGTCTCCTTCGCTCGGCTCTGCAGTTTAGTCGCGCGCGCCCCCTCATAGCATCACCCCGTGCTTCGCACTTCCTCATACTCCCCTTCGGGGAAATGCGGGTTTTTTTTTATGTAGCGGCCGTGGGCGTTTTGTCGGCGTTCTCTGTGGTGTACTGCCTTTTTCTGCGCGACGGGCATGAAAGTTGAGACATTTGTACGGGCACGAGAGTGGCGGTATCATGAGCCAGTGCCGCATTAGCATTTACTTGGACGCGGTAGAATAAATGAGCATAAGTGCTCGAACGCGCCAGAACATCACTTTCGTTTCCAGGGCTCGCGTCTGCTCGATGCACTATCCGCGGGGACACGAACACACGGGAAGGGGAGGCACATTAGTCCCGCATCTCGCTGCAATTCACGAAAAAAAATGAAAAAGACGCACACATTCCCTTTGTGTGTCTCATTATTTCTCTCAAGTTTTATTAATCTAGCAACAAATTACACAAACTACACATGTCGTGTCAAAAAATTATCGCACTGTCACGTGGTACTGTCGGTGACGTCAGAGCACAGTCGTCTACGTAGAGGCGACGTCACAGCACTACCATCTACGTAGGGCCATTTTCTCATGTACGTCATCCCCTCATTCTCTAAAGCGCGCGCCCGCGAGAGGAAGGGCAAGCAGCATTCACTTTGAAATTTGACCCATTTCCGCGGCGCGTAGCGTTGCAAATTTTGGCAGACGTGATCGTGAACGCCCAGTGTATGCATTGCGCTCGTTAGCTCAAAATTGTCAAACCCGGTGAGGGGCCCTTTAACAACTGACGCCAACTGACGCTGGTGCCGAGGAAGCTCGCCAGCTCGCGCGGCTGTACATCAGTCTGCAGCAACAGGCAGATGCAAGACGCTACAACGTTCGCCACAGAGACGTATCCTACAGTCCAGGAGAGCAAGTTTGGTGTAGACCCCTGTTCATCGCCGCGGCCACTCCGAAAAGTTCCTAAGCAGATACTTCGGTCCGTATAAAGTGTTACGCCGCGTGAGTAACGTGAACTACGAAGTGGTTCCGGACACTGCGTCGTCAACACGAACACGACGAAGACAACCGAGCTCTGACATAGTTCATGTCGTGCGCATGAAGCCTTAGTCTGCGCGTTCATAATTTCTCCTACCGTTCATTTTTTCCCCTATTTGTGCCACTGACATCGCCTCATCGTTCATTGAGTGTGGGTGCGTAGCATTTCACCACCGTTGTCCCTTCGCGTTGTCTAAGCTATTATATGTTTTTTAGGGGCGAAGCTCCTTAACGCGGCACCCGTTCGTCCCGTCGTAGTGCGTAACCAGTCTTAAGGCTAGTACCAGATCTTGACCTCCAAGGTGGTGCCGGTGGGAGATTTCTCCTGTGCGCTGTTGAACAATAAAAATTCGCAGCGTGCGCGTTAACTAAAAGCCGAATTCTTCTGTCTCTCATTCCCCATTAGCAACCATTGGCATGTTCCAGTAGGAAACGTTAGTAGAAGTAGAAGTGTAAGTGTTAGCTAAAAGCCGACTTCTTCTGTCTCTCATTCCCATTAGCAGCCATTGTGTACCTCCAAGGTAGTGCCTGGTGAGATTTCTCCTGTGCGTGATTAAACAATAAAAATTTTGTTCAAAACGCCGTTGATTGATGAAATAAACCAACGAAAGACGCCAGATGTTTTCGAAAAGCAAAACGAAAAGACGCCAGATGTTTTAAAGCAAAACTAAAAGACGCCAGCTGCTTAACGAAAGACGCCAGATGTTTTCTGAAGCAATGGTTTTCTAAACAATGAAAATTCACAGCGTACATGTAAAATTAAAGTGAGCTGCAAGTCGTCATAACTCTCATCGAACCTTTAGTATAAACGCGCCCGATCTCACGTCGGTGATGATGTACTGGGCAGAATTCACGGAAGATTCACGGTTTACCGATGAACGTCCGCAGCTTCGCCCACTCATCATCGTTCACTCCGTGGATATGCTGTGATTTTTTTTTCTTACAGCTACCTTGCAGCATCGAGGCGATGCTCGTTTTCGCGCAGGAGGGAATAATGCCACTGTAGTAGTGGGTTATATGCAAAGGCAGAGGCACAGACCACGAAAGAAAGAAGTGCGCGCACTATCCCCTTACTTTTTATCATTCCGCATATATTCACTTATTAGATCACGACTGCTCATTACTCCGCTTTCAAAAATAGGCTTAAACTTAACTGAAAAAATTGTACTAAGCTTCGGAGCCTCAGGGTTGGTATACTGCCATAGGGATGCCTTCGATGCCGTGTGTAATTTCATGCAAACCACTAAACGTGTGCCATTTTAATCTTGCCTTCAAAAATACTCGTTAATAAAATGTGGTAAAAGCTAACTAATCTCATCAAAATTGTTCCGATCAGGGTTATACCGCTGTCAGGGTTATACCGCTGGAATACAAGCTCAATAGCATAATTTTTGAAGTCTTAATTTGATTTGAATTTTTGAATTTTGAATTTTGATGTTTGCCTTTGAATAAGTCTTATTATTGCCATTTCTTCTTCTTTTTTATATTATTTTAACCATTTAACATTCTACGGATAAGCTTTTATGTTTCAACTACGCATTCTTGGCCCATCCCCCAGAGTGTGTACGTGCCATAGAACAGAAGGAAAAACAAACAAACAATCCCCTTTGAGAACAAGCCCAACCGACGCGTTTGGTAAGAGCCGCGTTGCTCTACGTTGAATGAACCCTGCCTGGACGTATGCTTCGACGCGATGTCATTCGACCCTCGGACAGCCCATGGGCGTCTCTGTTTGTTCTCGTCGAGAAGGATGGTTCTATGAGGTTCTGCGTGGACTACCGACGGCTCAGCAAGATCACTCGAAAGAATGTTTATCCACTGCCGCGAATCGACAACGCGATTGACAGCCTCCAAGGAGCAGAATTTTTTTCATCTCTCGATTTGCATTCGCCGTACTGGCAAGTATTCATGGCTGATGACGCTCGACCGAAGACAGCCTTTGTCCCGTCCGACGGCTAGTACGAGTTCAACGCCATGCCGTTTGGTCTGTGTAATGCACCCGCTACCTTCGAGCGCATGATGGACACTGTTATGCGCAACTTGAAATGGCACACGTGCTTGTGTTACCTGGACAACATCGCTGTTTCGCTCCGGACTTCTCCACGCATCTCCAACGTCTGCGGCATGTTTCGCCGCGTATGAGCAGCGCCGGCCTCCAGCTGAATCTGAAGAAGTGCCGATTTGCATCATGGCAGCTGACAATCCTGGCTACGTCATGTCCAAGGACGGAATTTTTACTGATTCGGCCAAGCTTCGGGCCATGGCCGAATTTCCCCAACCAACGTCCGTCAAAGACCTGCGCAGTTTCGTAAGACTTTCTTCATACTTTCGATGCTTCATACGAAACTGACTACGACATGCGCGTGCTGTACCGCAACGGACGCCAGCATGCTGACGCCGACGCCCTATCGCGCTCCCCTTTGTCTGACGACAATGCCCCCTGCTCTCCCTATTGGAAAAACTACCATGGTGGATACTGGAAAAGATGGTGGATATAGTGGAAATAATGCTGTGTATGCTGGAAATCATGGTGGTTATAGTGGACTGTGGTGGGTGGCGTGGCGTACGCTAGCTGGGTAAGGTGGAAAGGATGGTGGACGATGGTGGAGAGTAGCCGCAAAATAGTGGGTATTGTTAGGAGACTGCGCCCACTATCGCGCAAATGCTGGAGAGCAGCGAGGGAATGGTGGGTGAGGAAAATGATGGTGTTCCATGCTGTACCATTCTGGAGAAGCTGCGCCAAACACCGTCGTTATACTCGAAAGCAACTATGATGAGTATAATGTGAAAGAACATTGTAGTGCAAATGGCTAGCATTTTGGGCGAGTTCGTAATGCCTAATAGAGCAATTTAAAACGCAATAGAGAGGATCGAATTTGTGTTGTACTTATCGTAAACACCCTTTGTGAGCACTTTTTCTTTATTTCTTTTTGAGTGACAGGAAATAAATGAATATTTTTGTGGTGACTGGTCGAGCCCTTTGAGCATTCCTTTTCAATGCTACATTTGTTTGCAGTCCACCTAGTGTATTGATCGCGGAAAAATGCTCGACAGTGTGTTGTTAAATTATTAGTAAATTTTAATACGATTTTCCCAACTGAGAATGTTGATTCGAGCACGAAGAAAAAGCAGAATTACTGATCACTGTAAAGCAGTTAACTTTTGGGCTCCGTGGGATATACCCTGGACCTGAGACCACGCGTGTTGCACTTTAATGTTCGCGCTGAAATTGCGGCTCGCTCACATTTATGACAAGGCTGAAAGTAAACATCATGCATCTGTACTTTCGACAGAATTTCTGGGAATTGTTTCTATCGTTTTCTGCTCAGGCGCAGCTGGTGTCACTGCTTCATCATTGGAACCCGCAACTATTACAGTTTCGAAGCTTAGGCCATTTTGCGCATTGGTACCAGAATTTCTTAGACTGACAGCGTCGTTGACGGTCATCGTCTCGCCCTGCGATTAAGTCAAGCCCGGCTTATACCTCGTCACTGAACTTCGTGTTGGTTGTGCGAGTGCTCACAACGGTCTTTTCTCAAATTCCGCTAATCGAAGTTCAAGGTCTGATATCACGCTTAAGATGTCGCAGTCGAAGTTTTCACAATATTCGATGTCGCTTTCCAGTTCAAGAAGTATAGTGTCATAAATCTGGTGGTCTACTTTCTTCAAGTGCCGTCTCATTAGTTCGAGATGTAGGCGAAATTCCTTGAGTTTACTGATCATCGGAGATCTAGGCAAAAGTACTAGTTCGCTCTTTTTCATTACTTCTTCAATGGCTGTACGCAATGATTTCCGAATCTCGTGGAGTCGCTTCATGTTTTCGTCAATCGTTGTGTCTGTCTCCTTCGCGCTCGCGAATCTGCAGCTCTTAGGTGTCAAGAATATCGACGATGCAATCTAAAAAAAAGGGAGCGAGAATGGAGCAACGGGCTCCGTTCCTCCTTCGCAGCAGCGACTTTCTCCTTTGCGGAAGATTTACTCGTCGCCCTCTTGCGGCAAGCGCCAAGGGAGAAACTTTTCTCCTCAACCGCGTGACTTGCGCGCGCGCGCATGCGCACGCCGAGTTACATCGTGATTCCGTGCTGCGGAGAGCGGCCGCCCTTTCGCGCTCACTCGGCAGCCTCAGACCAGATTATCCAGTGCTACCGATCTCGGCCAGTCGCGTGCAATTACTTGTACCTAGGATCGATGCGAGCAGCACACGAGTGACGTTCATTGTTTTAGGGGCGAAGCGCCTTATGCCGTGGGTCTGTCCATCCTCCGTTTGTTTGTAGCGTTGTAGTAGCCACCTCTAGCTCGTGAGAAGAGCGCGTTCTGGTATGCAGTAGAGAGAAGAAGACGTTGACGAGTGAGACTCTCGTGCGTGTTCGCCTGTGTGGCATTCTTTCTTCTTTACTGCGCGCGTTCTGGTATGCAGTAGAAGAAGAAGACGACGTTGACGAGTGACACTCTCGTTTGCGTATTCGCCTGTGTGGCGTTCTTTCTTCTTTACTACGTCTCGTGTTTTCAACGACACCCGAAGACAACATTTCAGAAGTAACGCGCCATGAGGCTCCCTCTTGGCACGCTTTCTCTTTAGCTCGGAGTCGCCAGATGGAAGACAAGGCTGCGGAACGGAGGGCACGGAAGGCGGCGGCAGCGCGCGCTCGCAGACCGAATCTTGAGGTGAGAGCCCGCGAGGCCGAAGCTGCACGTCGACGCCGCGAAGCAGGTTCCGCCGTTCGAGCCCGCGAAGCCGAAGCTGCTCGACAAGCTGCACGGCTGCGGCGAGAAGACCCCGCCGTTCGAGCCTGCGAGGCCGAAGCTGCTCGACAAGCTGCAGGGCTGCGGCGAGAAGACCCCGCCGTTCGAGCCCGCGAGGCCGAAGCTGCTCGACAAGCTGCACGGCTGCGGCGCGAAGACCGCGCCGTTCGAGCCCGCGAGGCCGAAACTGCTCGACAAACTGCACGGCTGCGGCGCGAAGACCCGGCCGTTCGAGCCCGCGAGGCCGAAGCTGCACGGCTGCGGTGCAAATCGGATCTTCAAAACGTGAAGGACCGTGAAGCGGCGAGAAATCGCGCGTACCGGCAGGCAGAGCCTGAGGCTGTGCGAGCACGTGAAGTGGCTGCAAAACTCATCAGGCGGGCTCTGCCCGAAGGCGCCGACGCGCGCTTCCAGTGGGACTTCCTTGATAACAGTTTCGGCCATAGTTGCGGTGTGTGCAACAGATCGTGGTTCTCAAACAATCTAGTCACAATATCTTCCATCAAGAAGGACCACGCTCGCGCCAATGCCATCGCCATGCTGCAGCGCGAGTTCGCTTCGCCCCACTCATGATCATTCACCACGTAGATATGCTGTAATTTTTGTTCTATGTGTTGAGTAACGTGTGTGGCGTTTTTTTTCTTTTTTATAGGCTCGTCGTGTGCACGATGCGCCGCATACTTCCGTGTGTCTCGTGTTGTTTGTATACGTTTGCGCACGATCGCTTGTCATAAATACAGTAAGTGCCGCTTCACAAAACAGTCTTGTTTTAATGAACACCTTAGATTGTACACCAATAATTCAACTTACTTAACATGAAGTTTAATGTTTGACGGAAGCCCGTCTGGTCGGGATGATACATGGTGAAGGTAATAACCTCGAGGCACTGCGCCGACCAAAATGAAAATTAAACACACAGCAAAGACGTTTCGGCTCCCACACGGGAGCCTTGTTCACAAGTGAAATGAAACATGAGTCAAGCAGTTCGCCTTATGTACGCTTGAATACGTCGCGTTTTTAGTTTTACACAGCAATTATAGCACTTATCAATACAACAAGCAATATAAAGAAGCATGAAAGTTAATTTTTACAACATTTTAGGAAACGTGATACCACTGGACAGTGCATGCATGAAAGTACGATAACATATAATTGCTGGAGTTTGACGTGTCAGAACCACCGTATGATTATGCGGCACGCCGTATAGTGTGGGACTACGGATTAATTTCGATCAACTGGGGTTCTGTAACGTGCACCCGAACATAAGCACATGGGTGTTCTTTGCCTTTCGCCCCCATTGAAATGTGGCCGCCGTGGCCGCATTTTAACGTTAACCTGCATCATAATTGCACATATCTGTGAAATAAGTCAATGACTTCTGTCAGTTAAGCCAAAATTCTCAATCACATGCGTTTTGGAATACGCATGCCATCATTGAGAATTAGGACGGACTTATGCACGCGTGCAGTATGTATCTCTCGTTCTCAGGATTTTGCTTTGGCGTGCGAAACTCAACACAAAATGCGCTTCTAATGACAGCTGTGCACAGTAGGTAATCACTAACACTCTCACTCACCTTTGTGAAAATAGTATTCCAAATCCAACGCAAGATTAACCACCGCCACAACGACAACAACACAGTTGTCGTACAATGACCGCAATTTCACACGCCAGGCGAATACCGTGACGTAACAGTAGCAGAGCAGCATGTAGGTACAGCGCACTGAAATATTACAGAACACGTAGTGTGGGTAGCGTTCTTTTCCATAATTCGCGCGGTGTAGCGCCAGTTTCTCTACTCAAGTAATCGAGCTGCCGCGACGCCAAGAGCAACTGACATCGCTCTCGAAAGACCACCGTCCGGTGCGAGGCCATCTTGTCTTGTTTCTTCGCAAGGCCCGCGTTGTAATGTACGTATACACAAATGAGACGGCCGTACCGCATCAGAAGCATTGTCATTGAAGGGCTAGCAGTTGAACGAATCCATGGCTCATCGTCATACTTGTGGTCAACGCATAAATAGAATGTGAACAGATGTCAACGCCAAACCGGCCAAACCACTCAACGAAGTCGACGCGACGAAGGCGACAGAATCTGAACTGCATTTTGCCGATGTTGCGCCCTCCCACAGTAACTATTGAAAATAAAGAATAAGAGAGAGAAATTTCATGTGTGACCGCTGTCGGAAGACGGCGGTCGAAGACACCGCCATCGAAGACACCGCCGTAAACGCACAATCACCATTGTGAACGTCGGTTTTCTCTATCTTCATGGGGCTAGGAAGGCAGCAAAGTGGGCTGAGCTGCATGCGACGCTGAATAGGGAAAATATCACTCTGTATGGAGTGGCGTAAACTCACCTTCGCGAGCTAGAGGAGCCGCCAGTTGATCCGGATTGGCAGTGGGCGGGCTGCAACCGTACGGGTGATAGCCGCAAAGGAGGCGGCGTTGGTGTGCTGTGGCGCAGCAATACAGCTTGGGTGCCAATGAAGGGGCCCTGTGATGAACACATTTGGGTTACTGGTAGCATTCTTGGTGAGTCTGTCCTCTTTGGTGTGGTGTGTTTAACGGTGACAAGTGGACCACACGACGGCAACGACAAAGTCCTACAGTGTATCGTCGAAGATGTGAAACGGTGGCGTACAGACCGCGAAGTACTGTTGATGGGAGACTTCAACGGACACATCCCGGCCACCGACAGGTACTTAGACTACAACGGAGAGCTGTTGTTGCGGTGTGCGGAGCAGCTCTCCTTGGAGATCGTCAACCTCCGTAATGACTGTGGGGGTGCTTCACCTGGTGCGCTCGTAGCAGCCGCTCTACCATAGACTATGCGCTGGTGACTGCAAAACTGGCCGCTCGCATAGCACAGGTACATATCGATGAAGACGGCCAGTTCAGCCTCGGAAGCGACCACAATCGCATACGGCTGTCGTTCTCCAAGGGCGGCTTTCGTACAGGCTGCAGGTCACCTCCACCGAGGCGTGGCATGTACTTGCCGAGCAAGTCAGTCGAGAGGGTCGCCGAGGATTTTGAAAATTGTCCTCAACGGCGGAAATCCCACACATATAGTGAGTTTGTGGGCGCTTTGGACGCTGTAATGCGTACCCTGATGGTCCAGGAACGCCGGCGGGGACACAGACCACAGAACCCATGGTGGGACAGAGAAGTGGAAGTGGCGTGGAAAGAACGCCGCCAAGCAAATCGGGAACATCGGAGGACCGTGAAAGGTCCCGACACTGAGGTATGTGCTGAGAAGTGGGCTGTGTATCTGGACCAAAAGCACAAGGTGCAGGCCCTAGTTCAATGCAAGATAGCAGACTACAACCTTAGGCTGATCCAGTCCATCAGACAGGAAGGAAGATCCGCAGCACACAAATTTTGGACATACGTCAGGTCCTTGGACAGGGCAGCCCCCCGCCACCTCCACTCGTAGATGCGGCAACGGGGCAGCCGGTCACCGAGCCGGGTGAATACATTACACAGCACTTCTCCTCCCGAATTTTCGGGGCCTCAGGCCTGACTACGACCACCCCCTTACTGAAGAGGAGGCAGCCAGTCCCAATACTGAACAGTCTCCAGGCCAGGAAGAACCATACTGGGCCTCCTCAAGGCTCACAGTTGAACGGGCTTTGAAGTGGGTTAGGGCCCGAACGGCCACTGGCCCCGACGGCATGCCAGCGCGCGTACTAAAGTGCTTGGGAGAGGACTCGAGGGAACAGCTCGCAGAGATCCTCACGGCCATCATCGAAGGCGAGCCCATCCCCAAAGAATGGCATGAGGGCAGGGTGATTCTTATCCCCAAACGGGGCGGTGATGCGAGAAACTACAGGCCAATAACGGTCACCAGCGTTATGTATCGCGTATTCGCGGGAGTGATCAAAGCATGGTTGAGTGGCTGGGCGGAGACCAAGGGACTACTGACCGAGCTCCAGAATGGCTTCAGACCAGACAGACGGCTGGATGACAATCTGTTCGTCGTCACGCAATGTGCAGAATAGCCCCAAAAGAGGGGAGGACGTTGTGCTGCTTTCTGGATGTTGAAAAAGCGTACGATAACGTGCCCCATGGTCCTCTATTCGCATGCTTATCTGACCTTGGACTACCACAACTGCTGATCTCCACTATACGACGGATGTACAGCGACAATGTAGTGAGTGTGCAGTTGGGTGACATAATCACTGGCCCTATTCGTGTAAATAAGGGTCTGAGGCAGGGCTGCCCACTGTCGCCATTGCTGTACATCCTGTACGCATCCAGACTAGAGCGGGCCTTGCTGAACTCAAACCTTGGATTCAGCATCCGTTTCAGCACAACTAGTGCCAGCGAGAATCACCACCTGCCTGGTTTGGCTTTTGCGGACGATCTCGTTCTTATGGCAGAGACACCAGGATGCAATCCCTCCTCGACATCTGCCAGACAGAAAGCGTGAGTCTTGGACTCCGATTCAACATAAAGAAATCAGCGGTTGTCCGACTAGCTGGAGGGAGCACCGATGCAGCGGCGTTGACCTTGGGAGGAGAACCACTGGCCGCACGCAACGAGTACAGGTACCTTGGAGTCACCCTGTGTGTGGATGCAGCGAAGTACAGTCTGCACGAGACCAAGATTCGACAGGCTGCGCTGCAGGCTCAACGAATCCTCCGTCGTCGATGCCTCTGGGGTTGCAACCGCTTCCAAATGATCCGCGACCTATGGAAAATGGTTCACGTGCCGGGCCTGACGTTTGGAAACGCGGTTGTGTGCATATCGCCAACGACACATGAGTGGTTGGAGCGTCAAACGAGAGGTTGGTCGTGCGGCGCTCGGTGGCCATGGTCGAGTTGCCAACGGGGCGGTACAGGGGGACGTCGGATGGTCCAGCTTTGAAGCTCGGGAAGCCGCCAGCAAGATTGTCTACCGTGTCGTCTCATGCTCATGCGACGCATTCGGTGGGCGCGCCGCGTGTTCGAGTATCTTTAGGCAACATGCATGCTGACTGACTGGACGACTGTACCAGCTGGAGAAGAAGTATGGCTTCTTTGAGAAGCCCATCCCTCGAAACTGCGGCTAAGTTGGGCGGTCGAGGTCCGCCTGCGAGTCAGGGAGCAGAGGACATCCGTGGAGGAAGGCTATGGGAGGCCAAGTCCACCCTCGAGTGCTACAGGAAATATAAGGAGAGCATCAGTGGGTCGCGCTTCTACGACAACAGTGTTGGCAGCAGCCTCCTGTTCGAGGCGAGAGCTGAGGCTCTTCGCACTCTTGAGTACCGCAGAAGGTTCGACGACGATGTAGTCAGCAGCCTGTGCAGAGTTTGAGGTGCAGAGACGGAGACGCAGGAGCACCTCGTTCTTCGATGCAGGAGTCTCCCAACTGCTCCGGTGGATGACATAATGCAGCGCTAAAAACACACACCCCACAAGGTAAGGAACACAAACCGACGGGACAGGCGCTACTCACAACTTTAATGAAGACTACAAGATTGTGGCACATATATACACATCCCAATGCGCAAACGCAACGTCACAAACCGTAGGGGGCGTATTCTATCAAAGATTTGAAAAAATTGTGTTCCGCATTGTACAGGAAGACTGACGTCTGACTGACGCAATCATCATTCTTCTATTTGATGTAGAAAGCCTCGAGAAGTTCACGCGCCGTTTTATCATGGCTTCTGCCCAGAATCCTCACATCATTAAATCTTGGCACACAAGAGCAGGTTTTACAATGCGCCGAAAGGTGCGCAGTGAAATCCTTCTTTAGATTGTTTGCGTGTTCCCTCATGCGGTCATTAACAATCAAAGAAGGATTTCACTGCGCACCTTTCGGCGCATTGTAAAACCTGCTCTTGTGTGCCAAGATTTAATGATCTGAGGATTCTGGGCAGAAGCCATGATAAAACGGCGCGTGAACTTCTCGAGGCTTTCTACATCAAAGAGAAGAATGATGATTGCGTCAGTTAGACGTCAGTCTTCCTGTACAATGCGGAACACAATTTTTTCAAATCTTTGATACGATACGCCCCCTACGGTTTGTGACGTTGCGTTTGCGCATTGGGATGTGTATATATGTGCCACAATCTTGTAGTCTTCATTAAAGTTGTGAGTAGCGCCTGTCCCGTCGGTTTGTGTTCCTTACCTTGTGGTGTGTGTGTTTTTAGCGCTGCATTATGTCATTCAGCAAGCACCAAGTCGCCCAACAACACGTATCTTCTGCTCCGGTGGGGGCGCAACCCTCCCACAGGCGCTGGGGTTTCAAGTGCTCGAGGAAGATGGCAGCAGTGACGGTGGGGGTGGACGATACGTGGTGGCAGTCACGAAAAGGCGGCTTTCCGAGTGGTGGGCAAAGGTACGACGGACTTAAGACCTAGGCTGCCCTGTGCGCGTCTCCTGCCGTTATCGTGTGTTTTTCATTCCGTTTTTTTATTCTGTTTTTCCCCTTTTCTTCTTGATTTTTATTTGTTTTATTATTTTTTGTTGAGGTCAGGACACTGAGAGTGTTCCCCCGTTGCAAAGGGGCAGGCCGCCAACACATCATCATCATCATCGGAATGGTATGAACGGTTCTCAATACGGTCGTTTTCGCACTAACTTAATTCTGTAATTATATTGTTCATTATTATGCGGCTTTAGATTAACTGGTGCGCTTGGCTGAGCCATAGCTACTATTTAATAATGTCGGCGTATATTGTGACGCAGCCATGTAATCGCAAAGAGTTGAAGAAAAATGACGCATCGCTTGTGCCACCATGGTCCACTGTAATTCAGTGACTATATAAGGGCCAGCGCTTCATTTAGGGGTATGTGTAAACGTCTGTACGTAAGCGTCTGTAGTGAATTGTTCATGTTATAGCTTTTGTACATGCGAATGAATTGTGTATGTATTGAATTCATTGTGTATACTATGTGTCTGCCTAGTGAACGTGTGCGTATTAATAAGAGCTGTATCAACTGTCCGGTGTCCTTGAGTAATCCATGAATGGGCCTACCTCCCCGAAATGCCGTGTGCAACGTACGCCGCCTCATTTTTTAGTATTGTTTAATCCATGGCGCCAGCTACCACCTACATCACGGCCGCGGCGCTCTCACAGCTCCACCTACGTATATGAAGTTGAACATCTATCTATCGAAACTATGTTCTGCTGCGCCGGGATTGTTTTGATGCTACAGAATGTACATTTTGGAGGCACAAACGCGTGGATAACGTCGCTACACCGTGTGACGCTAGGACAAATAAAGACAGCAAGCCTAACGTGCAGTCTCCGGGTGAGAGCCCCTTTGCAGTATCCGTCTCTTTTAAAGTGAACGCCGTCTCGCTGGCCGTGCGAAACGTACGAGTTCCGTCGTTCCGTTTCGCGAGGTTTTCATCACTACAGGTTTGTCTGCTTGATTTTATTGTCATATCGTTCGATATTAAGCTCAGCGGGACCATTTTTTGTGATTGCCAGTGCCGCATACTCTTTATCAGTCGAGAATCGATGCACTGGCTAGGCCTAAATCTACTGCTCGCTTCACTGGCTTGGCGTCAGCCATCTTGATTTTGACGGTTTCTCCATTGAAAAGGGAGGAAAGTTCCGCCATTTGAAGACGAACATTGGGGACATCGCCGTTTCTCCCTTAAAGGAAAGAGGGTCACTCCATTTTTTTAAGAGTGTGTCGTAGCGCTAGCCGCTCCAAGGGTAGGGCCTTCGCACCTACTCTCACTAAAAGGCTTCAGCATATTGACTTCGGGACCCTTGAGTTGACTATCGTCACATAAGCACTGCGGATCGACTACTGAACATTCGGTAACTTCGAGGGCAGGCCTGCAGGACGGGTGTCATCGCAGCGAAAGTTCGTCGTCCTGGTCTCACGAACCTCGTAGCTGCTGCGAAGCGAAAATCCAGTGGATAGGCAGACATACCGGTAGCTGCCCCGAGCGCTGGGTTGACAGGATGTGACTCTTCTTTCTTCATGGACATCTGAGCCTTGCGAATCTCGGGTCGTCGTCCTGAAGCCAGAGCCGAATTCAACGTAAGGGGCTCCCGCCTCGCGAACCTCCAGGTGACGGACGCTGCCTCATCAGTCCATGTGTCGCCATCTCGGTCTCAGTTCAAGCCGGAGTCGTAGTCCCGGCTTTCACGGCACCACACATAAAGAAGAGAGACCGACGGCATGGCACTTTTAATGCCCCACTCCATCCTAATGATGATTGCCAGCGACCGTCGTCGTCCTCCATTTTCAACAAATGGATTGCTTCGCTGATAGACTTGCTCACTGATCCATCCAAGTTCATCAAGTTAGTGTGGGTTCCTGGGCATAAGGGCCTATTTATGAATGAAATGGCAGATGCGCTAGCTAGGTCATCATTGAATGGCCCGGTAATTCAGGTATTGCCCGCATTCAAATTCATTACAGGTGCTAGATTTAGGAGGAAAATGATGTTAGAGGAATTCTCCGCACCGTCATTAACGACCATATTAGAATTCCAGCATTTAAATCATCAGTGGAATAGTAAAGTATGTCAATCACGAGCAGTACAAGTCGCAATCACAAAACTACGTTGTCAGACTCCCTATCTAAATTTTTATCTACACAGAGCTGGTCTTGCAGCTTCGCCTAATTGTCCTTTTTGCGGAATACGTGAGACAATGCAGCACTTTGTCATTTCCTGCAAGAGGTACTCTACCTTGCGCAAAAATACCTTAGGTGTCGTTTTCCGTCTGCTTAATTAGAATTAAATGAACAAAATGTACTGTCTTTCGGGGCTTTTTCTCTTGGCCACAGTGACAGGAAGATTGCTGATGCTTTGCAGTAGTTTCTTAAAGGTTCAAAAAGATTTAGATTATAAAATTTACCTTTCCAAATTATTATTTCTATTTTCTTTTTTCCCCCAAATGATCGGTTTTTATTGATTCAATTCTATTCTATAATATATTATTACTGAAATTTTAATTCTAATTCATTTATGCTTCTTTCGCATTAATTAAACAAAGTTTCAACTTCAATTTCAATTTTGCCTTTAAAAACTAACCGGTTCTTGGCCAGTCCCCCAGTGTGGGTATGAGCCAAAGATTCCAGGGTCTACTGTACTCTACAATATCCACTCGCGCGTTGCGGCGTGAAGCCCACAGTTTCGCCATTGGTGACGACCTCCTTCACCAACGCAATTACAACGCCGACGGCCGCCAGTGGCTACTAGTAATACCCCGCAGTCTGCGTTTTGACATATGCGAATCGTACCACGCTGATACGCAGTCTGCGCACTCTGGGGTATCGAAAACTTACCGCCGCATTCGCCAACGGTACTTTTGGCGAGGGATGTACCGCTACGTGCAGAAGTTCGTTCGCTCTTGCATTGATTGTCAGCGCCGCAAAACTTCAACACACCTATCACCAGCAGGTCTGCAGCCTTTACCTTGCCCTGACCGGCCGTTCGGGCGCATTGGCATTTATTCTGAGCTTTTCGGCCGAGCTCAGAATAAATGTTCTTATGTTTTTCACTGTGATTTCCCTTATATATCAATCTGCTCATGACAAAAAAAAATATATATATATATACTTTACGTCTTATTCTGTGTGAAAGTAAGTTGCGTCACAACCTGCACAGGCCACAGAAGCTGTGTTTAGGATGATCACAGCGTAGTGAAGCCAACTGTACGCAGAATTGAACAAGCTGGTGCTTACGAATATTTTGCGGGATCGAATTTGGGCCGCAGCGGCCGCATTTTCGATGGAGGCGAACATGCGTGAGGCCCGTCTACTTTGATTTAGGTGCACGGTAAAGAACCCCAGGTGGTCGAAATTTCCGGAGCCCTCCATTACGACGTCCCCATTATCATATCGTGGTTCTGGGACGTTGAACCCCAACAATTATTATTATCATTATGAATATTTTACAAATAGGTATATTATTCTGAGTGTATTTCTGTCATTTATTCAGTGTCCCGATCCAATCAAGCACTAAAAGAAAACTTGCATTTTGGATACAATTTTTCAAAAGATAAATAAGGATGGAAAGGGTTAAAGATATTTTTCTTTCTTTATTTATTTCACAATACTGCAGGCCAGCCTGGCCCAGGCAGAGTGAAATTACAGAGAAAAAAAAACATGGTTGATCCCTACGTCATAGGAATCGGAATAACACGAAAAGTAAAGCGTGCCGTTACAGAAGTAACTGAATGTTTACTGTACATTGATATAAGAGAGTTGTACAGTGTATATTGATGACTGGCAGCTAATGGCACCGTTTAACGTGTATGCACCCACTTTGATGATTGGTATCATCTCCATCCCGACGACTATCGTCCATGTTAAATGATTAAACAAACCCCTGTGGTAGCTGTAGTAGTTAACGGTGAAAGCGTAATCAGAGATCGAGGTGTGATAGCCGGAACAGCGTCGCATATTGGACGCAGAACTTGGTCGCCATCCCGCGGCATGTTCAAATGCGATTAACACCACGGCCGGACTAGAGGGAAACGCAAAGCGCGTCGCGCCGCCCCGGTAGCCCGGCCACGATCTTTCTCGGGGCGAGCGCGGGAACGTGGAACGCGGTGTTACAGCCAGATGAGGCAGGCGCGCGTCGCAGAGCTATTTTAAAGACGATAGTCTTTCTTTGGATACTTAAACGGAGAAATTTTGGTCTGTTCTGTTCTTTCTGTTTGTCGGCACGTCACTCGATTCAGCCACTCGGCCAAAGTTGAACCACTTGCCCAAGGGCCAGCCATCTTGAACGGCTGACTAGGTTCATACTTGTGTACATTGTCGATCAAAAAGCAAACATTACGCATATCTGAGGCGCAACATCACTCTGCACGTGCCCTCTGCACGAGCTCATTGCTGTGTTTCGGTTTCGGTTCTGTATTGCACTGTACGAATGCCATGGGGCGCCGCTTTGGCATTCCTGTTTTACCCAGGCGACGTGTAAATAAAAGAGTGTGTGGAATGTACTCGTTGAGTGCGCACGTTTCTTCTGCTTCAGCGCTTCGCGCCAAACCGCGTGTTCGGGCTGGCTGGCGTACCGCCGGTCGCGTTGGTCACCGCCGGCCTTCGCCTGCTGCTGCGCCGGGACTACCAGCCCGCAACACAGCACTCATGTTTCCCGACGTATTGCCAGATGGCGTCCATGTCTCACGCAGCGCCTCTTCTATCGTCTTTAGACGACATTTGCAGCGAAGCACGCAGATACGCGGCCAATTTTTGGTTTGGATTAGCGTGGTGCTATGAGCGAGGCCGACGCTCTTACGACGCTTGCGCTCAGGTCGCCCCTCGCGGTGTGTTAAGGCATTGACATAATTGAACTTCTAGTGAAAACGCGCCGAATGGGACGCGTTGCAGGTGTTTAACCGCGGAGGCCACAGTAATGACGAGTTACATTACCTTACCGCTCCCAGCGGGCAACAGCGCCCCGCCGACCAGAAGAGTGATAGATATAAAAGGCGCGTTTGTAAAGCCTCTATAGAGTCTGTGACCGTGGCGCAGTGGATAGCGTGCCCGGCATCTCTTGTTGCGGACCGAGTGGTCGTGGGTTCGATGCCTGTTGAGGGAACCTTTTTTCTTTGACATTTGATCGCGTAAATTTTTTCGACGTCATTTCCGTGACGGAAATACGTCACTGAAGTCTTGGTGGACCCCGGCATAAAACACTTTCATGTTAAAAGAACAATACAGAAGTCAGTGATAACAGCTCTGGCAGCACAAGGAATACCTCACTGTCGCTAGGAAGACTTTTAACAAAGGAATGAAAAAAAAAGCACCTACAGTTTACAACAACACTCGCACGACAAGTAATATAACAGTTTCCATGGCTCAATACTGAATACGGCAAATGTTGCTCAAGGACTTCACCAAACTGTCGGCCTCGCAAACGAACTCTCTTCCAATCCGAAACAGTGAGGGGGAAAAGACTGTTTGAATGCCTCCGCTTTGGCAAAAATGTGTTGTAGGGTGTGGTTGTGAGTGTTGCCCGTAGTTCTCGCTGTAGTGATCTTTAAATATGAAGGTGCAGACGTACCAAATTTTCCGTTCAAAATACTGCGCAAGAATTTCAGTCGACTGATTTTTCTGCGGACAGCCAATGTGGGGATGTTATGAGCTTTCATGAGTTCAGTTGGTGAATCAAGTCTTTTCTATTTACTGAATATAAATGTGATGACTTTCTTTTGTAGCGCTTCTAAGTTCTGTATATCTTTTTTAGTGTACGGATCCCATACAACGGACGCAAATTCCAATTTAGGTCTGATATAATAGCATTGTACGCTTGAAGTTTAACATTCGCAGTTGCCTTTGCAAGTTTCCTTTTCAAAAAGCACACTTGCCGAAAATCTGAAGCGCACATTCACGAAACGTGTGTGCCCGCCGCGTCATATCACTTGAAAGAGTGATCCCTTAATACTTATACTGCGTTACTGATTGAATGTGTTATGGGATGCCGTGTCGATGGAAGGACGCATCCCAACATAAAACGTAACTGTTTATTAGCGAAGTAGCAGCCGCGGGGCGAGCATACCGACGCTGCGCTCAGTCGGGTAGCGAAGGAATCTCTCTTCCGAGCTTGGCAGCTTGGTTTTATAGCCACCGTCAGTGTCGTAAGCCTCCGGTGACGCTACGGTGGCACTGTCCCTTATCTGAGGCGTGGTGTAGCATGCAGCCGTGTCACGTCGGCCTAGATAGTGACGAGGCGGAGGCTGCGCCGGTTTGTGAGCACTGTGTCGCCACATCACCCCCCCCCCCCCGCGGAGTGCAGAGCCCTCAGGGTCTGTAGAAATCTGGGAGGCGTACCAGACGTCCAGAGCGTGTCATGACCAGAGCGGGCTGCGACATCGGCGGTTGTGGATAGATGCCTGTGGTTGGAGTGGCGCTGTCCGGTTCGTTCGAAGCGATGTATGCGGGCTTGAGCCGGTCGATCGAGACGGAGACGTCGTTTCCGTTCAGGTGCAGAGTGAAGTTCTTGTTGTCGCGATGGACGACCAGGTAGGGTCCGCTGTGGGGTGGCTGGAAAGCCCTGCGGACTGTGTCATCGCGGAGGAAAGCGTGCGTGTACGAAGCTAGCTCCTTGAACACGAAAGGTGTAGGCTTGCAGTGGTGGGCTGCAGGTGACGGGCGTAAGGCGGCGATGGTGCGTCGGAGCCGGGCGACGAAGTCGGTGGGGTCTGACGTCGTATAGTGCTCGATGGCAGTGCGGCGAGGAATTCACCTGGGGACGGAGTGGTTCCCCGTAGACGAGCTCTGCTGGTGTAGCGTGGATGTCTGGCTTGAAGGTGGCGCGAAGACCGAGGATGACGGCTGGGATGGCCTCGAGCCAGGTTGAGTCCGGGTGGCACATAATGGATGCTTTGAACTGTCGGTGGAAACGCTCGATCATTCCGTTGGCACAGGGGTGGTAACTGGTGGTCCTCAAACGTTCGAAACCGATGGCCAGCCCGAGGAGCCTGAAAAGGTGCGACTTGAACTGTCGTCCTTGGTCGGTGGTTACGCGGCGGGGGGCGCCGAAACGAGCAATCCAGCCGGTGAAGAAGGCCGAGGCGACGTCTTCCGCGGTGATTCCTTCGAGGGGCCATGCCTCGGGCCATCGAGTGTACCGATCGATGGCGGTGAGGCAGTAGCGATAGGGTCCAGCAGGGGGAAAGGGTCCTATGATGTCGAGGTGGACGTGCTCAAACCGACCGGAGGGCTGAGGGAATGTTCCGAGTGGTGACGTGACGTGCCTGGTGACTTTAGCGCGTTGGCATTGAATGCAGGAGCGCGCCCAGGTGCGACAATCCCACTGCATGGAGGGCCAGACATAGCGGTCAGCCACGAGGCGTGTAGACGCGCGTATGCCTGGATGGCTGAGGTTGTGGAGCTGGTTGAAAAGCCCACGGCGATGGGACAGGGACACATAGGGCCTGCTTCTTCCAGTCGACATGTCGCAACAGATTGTGGTTGTCGACCATGGAATGGGGACTTGTTGCAGCTGGAGTGAGGACCTGCCCTTGAGAAGTTCCTGCAGTTCGGCGTCCGTAGTCTGAGCCTCGGCGAGGACGTCCGCTGTTATGTGCGCAGAACTGATGGCTGCTACACATGAAAGCGCGTCGGCGACCACGCTGTCTTTCCCGCTGACATGTTGGATGTCGGTGGCGAACTGTGCAATGAACGAGAGTTGGTTCTGCTGTACAGGCGGGAGTTTGTCGCGACGTTGAGAGAAGGCGAAGGTAAGAGGCTTGTGGTCGGTATAGACGGTGCAGTTCTGTGCTTTAAGGATATGGCGAATGTGTTGCACTGCTTCGTATATCGCCAGAAGTTCTCTGTAATAGGCTGGCAAACTTGTCGGGGCGGTGGTCGTGGTTTCGTCAGTGGAACTGGCGGTTGAAGGGGTCGTTTTGCGAGCTTCGAGTTTCTTGGAGAAGAACGCCAAGAGATGCCAGGTGTTGTCCACGCGTTGCATGAGGGCGGCACCGATGGCGAAGCTAGATGCGACCGTGAAGAGTCCCAAGGGAGTGTCTGGCACGGGATGGTTGAGAAGCGTGGCGGTGCAGAGGGCGGCTTTGCAATCTTCGAAAGTTTTTGCTAACGTCGGTGTCCACGTGAGAGGTTGGTTTCCTCGTAGGCCAGCCACAGCATCATGGAGGGCAGCCTGGTAGTCGGCTGCGTGTGGCAAGAAACGCCTGTAGAAGTTCAGCTTGCCGAGGAAACGGCGCAGGTCTTTAGCGGTGGCAGGTTGAGGGTAATTTTGCAAGTCAGAGATGCGTTGGGGCAAGGGCCGAGTTCCCTCAGATGAAACTTCGTGGCCGAGGAAGCGGACGACGGAAGCGCCTAGCGTGCTTTTTTGGATATTTACGAGTAGACCGTGGTCATCGAGGCGTTGGAACAGCAGACGAAGGTGCCTGTGGTGCTCTTCGGCGTCGCGGGAGAATACCAGTATGTCGTCAAGGTAAACGAAGCAGAAGTCGAGACCGCGGACGACTTCGTCGATGAAGCGCTGAAAGGTTTGTCCGGCGTTCCTCAGGCCGAAGCTCATGAAGGGAAACTCGAACAAGCCAAAGGGAGTGATGATTGCAGTTTTCGGGACGTCATCCGGATTGACGGGTATCTGTGTGTAGGCCTTCACCAAGTCTAGCACGGAGAACACGTGGCAGCCATGAATGCGATGGGCGAAGTCCTGCATGTGGTGGACGGGGTACCTGTCCGGGATGGTGCGCGCGTTGAGGGAACGGTAGTCCCCACAGGACCGCTAGCCTTCGGTCTTCTTCGGAACAAAATGGAGTGGCGAGGCCCATGGGCTGTCAGAGCGGCGGGCGATTCCTTCGCGGAGCATGGCCTCGAACTCTGCTTTGGCTATTCGCATGCGGTCAGGGACAAGGCGACGGGCGCGGCAGAAAACCGGGGGGGGGGGGGGGGGCTGAAGTGGTCCAGATGTAGTGCACGGTGGTGTGCTGCACTTTGCGTGGCAGTCCACTGGGGCGCGTCAATCCGGGAAATTCGGCGAGGATGGCGTGGTACGGTGAGTGATTGTCAACACTGAGTACCTTGATGCTTGGCTGTTGGGCGGTCGTTCGCTGGCCTGGTGTGGAATGTCCCGTTGTCGCGTCGATGAGGAGGTCGTTGCGGCAGTCCGGAAGGAGGTTGTATAGTGGGCCAGAAAGTCTGAGCCAATGATTGGCTCGGCGACGTCGGCGATGACAAAATTCCAGCAAAGGTCACGGCGTAAGTTTCTGAGCTGGATGTGCAGGCGGAGCGAACCGTACGTCTTGATTGTGGAGCGGTTTGCCGCGCTGAGCACGAAAGACGTAGGCGGACCTTGAAGATGGGATCGCGGGTAGCAGCAAATGTCGGAACCGCTGTCGACGAGGAACCGCTGCTTCGTGATTTGGTCGGTGACGAAGATGCGACGGCCTCCGGGTTGGCAGCTTGCGGCCGTCTCTACGAGCTGCCGTTAGCGTTTTCCGCATGCCCAGCGGAACACGGTGGTCGACATTGCCGGGCTCTGTCCCCGAAACGTCGGTGGTATTAACACGGGCCGTTATCGGGTTGCCGTGACGAAGCCTGGATGGTGGGCGACAGCTGCGGCAAGGAGACCTGGAGGACGCGATCAGCAATCTCCGCAAGTTCGTCGAGAGGTAGCCTAACCTGAGCCCGCAGAATTGCCTGGACGTGCGGCGGGAGTCGTTGGAGCCAAAGCGCTCGCAGGAAGGAATCCGGGACTTACATGTTGCCCGCGAGCGCACGCATGTGGCGCAGGAGCTGCGATGGTTTGCGCTCGGCCAGCTCTGCGGACTGAAGTTGTCGTACCTTCTGTTCTTCCGAGAGCGACAGGCGGCGGATGAGTGCGGTCTTCAGATGTTCATATAAGTTGGCCGCAAATCACGATCAAATCACGGTTGGCCGCAAATCATATAGGTAGGATATCCCGGACCTCTGTTGGGACTCCCTGTCCTGCGCGTCTCATCATTGGTAGCTGGCCCCCGTCATCGGACCCTTCGTCCCGCCAAATCCGAGAGAAGAGGCGCTCGTACGAACAACGACAGAGATTTATTTACATGGTAGAAATGATCAAGTGATCAAGAGACAAGTGACGAGTAACAAGGGCAACAAGGCAAGGGCCACATACAGAATGTCTTCGGCCTTTTATAGCGCCGCGTTGCCAACCCTGGGCGCATTGTCCGCGTCTTCAGCCAATACGGTCGTCTCGGCGCCTTGCCCACGAGGGAGGGGAAAGACACCACACATGGAGAGGGCACAAACTAACACGATGCCCAAATATGGTCACAAAACCTCAAACGATGCCCAAATATGGTCACGAACTCACGGCACCAAGACCTTGCACACGGCAGATTCCAGAATTTCCCGGCGAGGGGAAGAGCCTGAATGGGGAGATGGGGAGGGGTCGACGACTACTCGGTCCTCTGCGCGCAAGACCGGTCCGTTGGCCTTTGTTCTCGCTTGCCTGCGAGGTCGTCTCAAGTGCATGCTACCCCTGGAATGCGTCAACGATCTCCCTGACGGGTTCGCAAACGTTGAAAGAACCCCAATGCCGGGGATGGTCGTAACACCTAGCTGGCACAACGTGCGTCCAGGTGGACGACGACGTAATTGTAGCGGGTCCGGTCTTGCGTGATGCGCGCCAGGGAGAACTGGGCCTCGACCTGGGCGAACCAGACCTCGGGCGAGTCCGCCCAAAACGGCGGAAGCTTTACGGCGACACGCCAGGTGTCGTATGAGGCAGCGTGCGGGATGCCTTCTGCAGGGGCTCTGACATCCTCAGTGGCGCCGGCAGGTACGGCTAGGGGCGCGGAGACATTGCCGGGATGTTGCTGCTGCAGGGCCTGCAGTTGATGTTGAAGTTCTTCCACTTGTTGGCGAAGAGCGGCAAGGGCTTCCGGGTCGGCCATAGCGGTGCGGCTTGTTCGGTTTCCGGGTCACCAGATGTGGGATGCCGTGTCGATGGAAGGACGCATCCCAACATAAAACGTAACTGTTTATTAGCGAAGTAGCAGCCGCGGGGCGAGCATACCGACGCTGCGCTCAGTCGGGTAGCGAAGGAATCGTCTCTTCCGAGCTTGGCAGCTTGGTTTTATAGCCGCCGTTGGTGACGTAAGCCTCCGCTGACACTGCGGTGGCGCTGTCCCTTATCTGAGGCGTGGTGTAGGATGCAGCCGTGTCACGTCGGCCTAGATAGTGACGAGGCGGAGGCTGCGCCGGCTTGTGCGCACTGTGTCGCCACAGGTAGGTAAACACGCTAGGATGTGTTTTTCGCGTTACATTTATGAGCACTGTTTTATCAACGTTTAATTCCATGTTCCATGCTGCGCACCAGCATTCAATGTTGCCAAGAGTTTGCTGTGATAGGTTATGGTTGTCCGAGCAGGTTATTTCTTCAAAACAACACAATCATCCGCGAAAAGTACGCATATGTGAGCTCAAAGCAACAAACTCTAGCTGCAACGCAGAAGATTCATTAGTTGACTCACTGCAATAAGAACCTCAGGCATGATAATGCTGTATTTTATTTCACGCCTAATTGCCTAAAAAAGTAGGCAAGATGGATGCGCACTTGCCATCGCAATGCGCAACTACACGAATGGATATTGAATGAGAAAGAGAAGTCTTTAATGAAGAACAGAAAATTCTGCCGGCGTTTATAAAGGTACTTAGCATGAATATTGAGTGGTATCCTATAGACATCAAGGTGAACATTCACTGATTCACGAGCAGGTAGCTTCACGTTCAGGTGCCTCGTCGAACACGGTGGTGACCCGTCGTGTGCAGTGTCTCGGGGAAATGCATGCAGCATTCGACGATAACGGTTTACTGTTTTGCTCGCACCAGATCAACCGAATAATCGCGAATAAAACATCATTCGGAAAATTGGAGTTATAATTTTCCCGCGCAAAGCACTCCTGGCAAAAAAATCAACTCCGGCGCTTGTTAAATGGGTGCCGCAAAGCTATACAGTTGACCAGCGGAGGGGGGGCCCAGTCTTCCTTAAAAAAATTAGGCAGATCCCACGCGCTGTGGGAATCGTAACGTCCGCCCTCACGTTAGAGTGCATACGTCTGTATTATTGAAACTAAGTGCACTTTATGGTGCAATCATGTGAATATCATACGTAACTTTCGTTAATGTATTCGTCCGGGGTCGAGCGATCGTTCAATATAGCTTTCTGAATCGTAGGAATACAAATGTAATGTTTATTGCACTGCTATAAAAGCGGAGCTCACACTGGAACCACAGACGTTAATCTGATATCACGCTTATATCGTAGGAGTTTACGTAGTGTTTATTGCTTTCTGGAAAAATTAGATAGACAGTACCACAACCACAGTTGACGTTGCACCGCCATACGCCTGCATAGGCTGTTTTTCCAAACCAGCTTATAGATCTGGCATGGCTCTGTGTTAGAATGCCTCCCCCACCCCATGGCTACGCCACTGTACACTATAAAGGCTTTTACAAACGTTATAGGGGTTACTTTGTAACGAACAGATCCCCGCGTGCGAAACTGTCCCGTCTTTGGATCACACCGCGCACTAGAGGAGTGTAGTTACACGCTACTAGCGCTACGCAGCAGCCCTAACAGTCAGAGCTGGACCCCCTATTCCGCGGTTCGCGTTGAGTCGCGACCGCGGCGGGATTCACGCAGGTAGTAACAGAGACGAGTTCTTTGCCTGACACAGTTTTTGTGCCAAAAGCGCCACCAACGCAACAAAAATACAGATAAAACGAAGCGGCGGAGAAGTTCGGCACGACGACGTGAAAACAACAACAAAATGGGAAGCACACGAGATTTAGAGCGATAAGGCTCGACTCCTCTCGTGGCTTCGCAGTCCGGCCCTGAGGCAGCAAGTCACCTCACAATAGACCGGCCGTTGCGCAGGGGGCGATGGCGGCTGGGTGGCTCTCTACTCGATCAAGCTGTGGTCGTCACCGCTGCTCGAGTCGAAAGACAAGGCGGTCCCCAAGAAAGCCGCGCGCGTTCCTTGGAGTCTGGAGAGGAGTCTCCCCAGAAATGGGCAAGGAGGGAAAACGGGGCATCTAGACTTCGGCCAGGGAGCAGGGCGCGAAGGGCTGCGGGAGTGGCACAACGCCCTCTCCCAAGCAACCCCCCTCGCCACTGCGCGCGCAAACGTAGCGCGAAGCCGAGGTGCCGCCGCGTTGAAGACAATGGGTTGCGTGTGCAACCCCACATCCCCCCCCCCTCCTTAATTGAACTCTTTAGCCAAAAGAGAATCGCCATCATCTGGGGCTCAAGAGGGGGCTAGCGGCTCCACCAGGAACACGGCGAAGTCCGTGTCGATGAGGGAGCCGCACGGAGACGCAGATCACCGTTATCGCTTGAGGGGCAGTCACCCGGCGAGCCGGAAGAAGGTGTCGGTGAGTGATAATGCATGGCAGGTTGACAATTGAAGACGGTTGTCAGGACAGCCGTCAGGACGGTCGTCGGGGCAGTCGTCAGGAACAGATGTCAGGAACTTGACAGTTGTCGGGAACCCAGGCAGCTCGGTCGAAATCGGCTCGGCTTGCTTCTGGCGTCGCTCACTTGCTCGGATTTTGCGGCCCATGATTGTGAAAAGGGCACCGGCTGGATGGATTTCAGCGCCAGAGTGCAGGCCGCCTTGATTTGCGTTGGTCGCATCGCCAGGAGAGTGTCATGTCGACGCAGGAGAGTTGGCTTGGGCGCTCATCAGTCGTTGCTCTCTGGGGTAGAATGGTTCCCTCGTTTCTCCTAGTCTTTGCTGCTCCTACCGCTCTTTGTTCTTCTTTCTCTTCTTCTAAGGCGTTTGGAGTCGAAATTCCCCCGACGCCTGCGGCTGGCCGGTTGCAACCACCCGCTTGAGCAGCGGGATGCCACGCTCGTACCGCGGGTGCTCTCCGTAGTTCGGTCGCCGGGCTGTGCAGTGGTTCCGCGAATTCTTCTCCACCGAGGCCATTCGGGACCGGAAGCTGTTTTGCTGTTTTTCTTTCGCCTTGGCTCTGGCTGCTGCTGTAGGCTTTTGGTGTCGCCGCTCTATGCTGTAAGGCGCTTGCGTTGACGGCTTGAAGTGCCAGCCTTTGGGGCAACTGCTGGCGAAAACGGGCGTGTCGGCTTGGCTGTTGTTGAAATGTTGCCGATGGGTGATCTGCGACTCGAACAATAGACCTCGTAACTGGTATGGTGGCGCTACTGCTCTCGCCCTCTATCGGGTCAGCGGCGCACTGTTAGGATTGTCGACTACGAGCGCGTCTGCATGTTTCAGGCGGCGACGACGCTTGCGGCGGCCGCTGTTCTCCAAGAACGGCATTTTTTTCTTCTTTTTGTGAGTATAAGTGCCCCGTGTTTACTCATGTGTACTTGTGTTTCACTTTTTGTCGAAAAGTCGGTCTGTCGGCGACTCTTGTCGTCATTCAACCACCCTATCGTCCCCTTTCCGCGTCGAGGCACCCGAGGGAGGCAAAGAGCCGCGTGTCGCTCAGAACCAAGCTACGAGCTCGTTTCCCATAATGAGGGGGAGGGGGGGGAACAGCTTTGTGCACAGGAAAAGACAAACAATGAGAGCCTTTACGCCTCTCGGACGCCACCATATGGGCTGCAGTGCCATACATACCGGCGCCAATGAGTTCGTCACTCGTTGTCGTCTGCTCCAACAGCGTCGGCCGCTCGCGCGTGGAAATGGCTGCGAGAAACGAACATCGAGTTTTCTTCTGCGGTTTACGTAGAATCGAAGATATAGAAAAGTAATTTAAAAATAGCTGCTTGTCGATTGGAACCAAGCTGTACGCGAGTAACCACGTGTACGGCGTCAGAAAGGAATCGCCGAGCGCTGCTGGGCCGTCAGAAATCATTGGAAAATGCATCGCACAGATGAACAGCGTGGATTATGACGTGCGACTGGAGGTGAGCTTTCTATTTTTCAATGCAAATTTGTGTCTGATTCCGCACCGCTACCCCTGCTCGCCGCTCCGGCTGGCAAGAAATCACGCGTGAGAGCAGAAGACCCAGACAGGCACATTGCCCCTCTAGGTGGCCGTTGTCAGCCTGCTATCTTCCTATTTCTTTGTGACCTTGTAAGCTTGTGTATACATTTAAAAAATAATAAAAGGCGAAAAAAAACGCACGAGAGTGGGGACACTGATGGACGGAATTCGAGGCGTTGCTTACGCAGCCCCGCACAGCTGCGGTAGAGTTGTCTTTCATTTTCGTCTGACTTCTGAGGTAACCCGCAGAATTTTAAAGCTAGTTCCTTCCGAACGGTGTTCCTACAGCTGTTGTGCCAGCCATGCACGCAGAAGCACGAAAAAGTACCGGACTACTTGGACGTTTTTCCGTCCTTTCGGCGAGGAGCCATGCGTTTCTACCGTGACTGCGGGCACGGGAGCAACAAACGACAATCCTAAGTTTTCCGCCGCGGCCGTCCGATGGCGCTGCCTGTTCGGTTCAAAGCTGCAGCGCACTAGGCCTATAAGTTAGCCCCTCTCTTACTCTCCGAAAAAGCAAGCGCGTGCTCGCTCTCGAAGGCTGCATGCTGGATATCAGAGGAGCGTCCCATCCGACATCACGCAATAAAGCCCCTACGAACCGGACAGAGTTAGTTCTGCCGAGATCGCAAGTTGTAGTCGCACTGAGCTCGTACGTCGAGCCGTGCCTTCGGATGCCACTGCCTGCGGGCGCGGGAAAGCGTTTCCCTCGGGCCATTCCTTCCCTCTGTCATAGTAGGGTTTGAGATCACAGACATGCACCGGTCCGCCGATCGGTCTTAGCGTTAAGTCCGTCAGCTTGTACACGAGAGAAGAGACAATCTCTCCCACCCGGTACGGTGCTATCCACTTCGGTGCCAGAGAAGCTGAGAATTTCTTACTGGCATCGCTTAGGACATGATTGCGCTTCAACACCAGGTCGCCCACTTTGTACTGAACGTACCGATGAGAGCGGTCATACTGCGCTTTCTGCTCCCCACGAGCAGTGCTCAGGTTCCGTCGTGATTTGCACAAAGCCTCCGTCACCTTCGCACTCAGCCCAGCTGCATAATCAGCGCGTGCCGACGAAGCAGCCAGTTTCGTGCTGCGTTCCTGTAGAGTATGTTCTACGGGATTCAGCAGCTCTCTCCCAAAATTGAGAGTGGCGGGCATAAAGCCAGTCGAGCGGCTCACGGTCGTCCTCAGAGCAAATCCGATTTCAGGGACGCAATTGTCCCAATCCTTGTGCGTCCCCGCAAAAGCAGCAAGCATTTGCTTGATGTTGCGGTTTACACGTTCGGTTGGATTTGCCTGGGCATGGTACGTGGTTGTTCTCTTGTGCTTAATGCCCAGGGCTGCACAAGTGTCCACGAAAATTTTGGCGGTGAAACAGGACGCATTGTCCGTAATTAACTGCTTTGGATAGTCGAATCTCGTGAACACTTCGATGAGCTTTTCCATGATAATGCGTGCCGTCAGCCTCCGTAGGGGGAACAGTTCCACCCACTTAGTGAAGTGATCTGTGACGACGATAAGGAATTGGTTTCCTCTCGGTGTTCTTGGGTAAGGTCCCATGACGTCACAAGCTACTATTTGCCATGGTGTTTGGCTTTGGATCGGCTGCATGAGCCCGGGTGGGCGTCCACCACGCGGCTTCAGGCGTTGGCACACATTGCATGAGCGGGCGTAGCGTGTTACATCCCGTTTCATGCCTGGCCAGGTAGCAAAGCGGCACAACTTAAGGTAAGTCTTAGGGCCACTTGCATGACCAGCGATGCACGTATCGTGAAAGTAGCGTAACAGTGCTCCTCTCAACGTGCGTGGGATAACCGCTTTGAAGGACTCATGTGTATCCTTCTCCGCAGGAATGTATCTCAGCAAAGTGCCGTCAGAGTCAAGCAGGTAGCACAGCATTACCAGCTGTTTCAGAGGGCGGGACATTAACAGCAATACCAGCTGCGTCAACATGCGCCGCGGCCACGCCGCCGGGCTCCCGGAGCCCTCAAACACCTTTTAAATGCGAAGCATTTCTTAGCGAACCTCAGGCACTTTGGCCGTTTCTGTCTACGTATTGTGAAAGGCAAGAACGACAATGCGGCTCGGCTGCTTGCGCGAGGAGCTGGAAAAGCACCAAGAAAAAGGAGGTAGAAGATAGAACAGCCGGCCCAGGAACGGGTGCTGTCTCTGTGTATCGTTCATTACAATGGCGCAGCCGTCCGACGGACCTCTGCTTGACGACCTGCAGTCGCACACAGTGCTACGGAGCGGACGCACAGTTTCGCGTTCAGCGGCTTCCGCTACAGCGGCTTCGGGCTCCGAGCCCAACCCCTCCCCTGGACCAACTGACTCGTCTACAGGCGTCACCACAGCTCCGGTCTTCGACTTCACTGCCTTGCAGGTGGACGCTACCTCAGTCCCAAGGAACGCTGTCCATGCCCCTCGGACTTTATTTCGCACACCGCCGCCCAAGCGACCTCCGCATCGACGCCAGAGGTCAACACTTCTACTTCAAATGCGGTCTGCAGCGACTTCACCGTGCTCACGCAGGCAGTCTCTACCATCATGAAGTCCGTGGCAGACACCAACGCATGCATTACAAGAGCCTTGGCACGTACAACACTGCCTCCGTCATCTCTGACCGAACTTCCCGAATTTCGAGGATTTCAAGACAACCCAACGATCTGGCTGCAGACCATCGATGCCTTGGCCCGCCAACATTCTTGGCCTGACGACGTCAAAATGTCTTTCACCGAGAACCGACTACGCGACTCGGCCAAGCTTGGCATCGTTACGACGGACATAACCACACCACTTGGACCTCATGGAGTGCAGCCCTAGTGAGTGCCTTCCGCCCGCTTTCGTCCACGTATGACGAGCAGTTCATGCGAATGCGATCGCGCCGGCAAGGTCCCACTGAAGATGTCACGACCTACATTTATGATAAGCTTCAGCTCCTCAACGACTGTGGCATCACGTGGCAGTCTCCAGCTGCGCGCCAGTACGTGGTCGACGGAATGTGGGACGCCACTCATGCGGCCATCCTGTCCTCTCAGTTGCCTGAGATCTCACCCACCGTCTTCGCTCACAAGGCCGCGGAAGTGCAGCAGAGTACCCGACGCCGTCTTACGTTCGGCACGCCACAGCAAGCCGGACAGTCCCCACCCACCTCCGCGCGACGGGGTTGCTTCTTGTGCGGACGTATTGGGCACAACGCCAAGGAGCGCCGCCAATCGTCCCAACCCCGGATTCAGTACCAAGCATTTCAAACCCCAGTGTTACCAGTGCATGTTGAAGGGATCGGCGACTTGTCAGCGCTTGTTGATACCGGCGCTGAACGAACGGCACTGCACCGACGTCACGCTCCCGACGCCATTTCCCCATGGACGCAGCCTCCACTCCGCGGACTGGGAGGCAGCGTGATGCCAGTGGGCATGCTCGACGTCTATGTCCGGACGACAGCGGGGACAAAGTTTCTGCCAGCCATTCCTGTCTTCGAGGATCTACCTGCCGACATGATTCTGGGCACAGACTTGCTGTCGGACGACATCCAGATCGCCATCGATCGTGGCCATGTAGAGCTCCGGCCTTCGTCAACCGAGGCTGCGGCGCCGCCCCTGCCAACGCCGAGAGGTGAGCCGCCGACTCCGCTTACCTTAAGTTCTATACTGACTCGGCATAACGCAATATTCGCCGACACTACGGCTGATCTCCCGGGTACTAAGATGCTTTTGCATCGAATACCAACGGGGGACCACTCTCCGATATGCGTGCCGTTGAGAAGATACGCTGAGAAGGAGCGTGCCGTTATCGCAGATCAAGTACGCGAAATGCTCTCCGCAGGCATAATTAGGCCTTCATCAAGTACGTGGGCAGCACCTGTCGTGCTCGTACGAAAGAAAAACGGGTCCATGCGGTTCTGCGTAGACTATACAGGCAGCTCAACAAGTGTACGACGCCCGACTCGTACCCATTGCCTCGCATCGACGACGCCATCGATACAGTTCGCCGCTGCAGACTCTTCTCCTCACTCGACTTACGCGCAGGCTACTGGCAGATTAGCGTCGCAGAAGAGGATAAGTGCAAGACCGCCTTTCGCACTCCGTCAGGCCTATATGAATTCAATCGCATGCCGTTTGGGCTCAGAACGGCCCCTAGCACATTTCAGCGCGCGATGAATTCCGTACTAGGCTCACTGAAGAACCGAGCCTGCGTGGTCTATTTAGATGACATCCTCGTCGTCGGCACCACAGAGGATGAACACCTTCGCAATTTAAACGAAGTGCTACACAAGCTCTACGAGGCGGGGTTCCGCTTAAACCGAGAGAAGTGCCAGTTTGGTCTGTCTAAGATAGCGTACCTTGGACATCAGATTTCTCCCGACGGCATACAGCCACTCCCGGAGCGGATCGCAGCAGTGTCGGAATTTCCCACACCAGCCAGCTTGAAGCAAGTGCAGTCGTTTATGGGCATGGCATCTTACCTGCGGAGGTTTATTCCCCACTTCGCTTCGATTGCGGCTCCCCTGAGCGATTTCCTCAAAAAGGACGTCCAGTTTGAATGGGGCGCCGCGCAAGAAACTGCTTCCGGACGATAAAGCGAAAACTCACTGCCTGTCCTGTATTGAGTCACTTCAATGGTGACTGGGCCACTGAAGTGCACACCGACGCTAGCCAAGTCGGTCTAGGAGCAGTGCTAGTCCAGCGTGATCCAGAAGACGTCGAGCACATCGTCGCTTATGCCAGCCGGAAACTCTCCGAGACCGAGCGCCACTATCACTCCAATGAGCTGGAATGTCTGGCAGTGGTGTGGAGCGTGGACGATAAATTCCGCCATTATCTGTTCGGACGCAGGCTCACCGTGGTAACCGATAATGCCGCGTTGACTTGGATGTTTTCCAAGTAACAGCTCAAGCATAAGTTTGCTCGGTGGATTATCACGCTCCAAGAGTATGACTTTGACGTGCGTCATCGCGCTGGGGTCTTGAACAACATCGCCGATGCCTTGTCACGCAACCCACTCATGCGCGTTGAAGGAAGCAAGCAAAATCACATCTATTTTGCCCGAGTAAACGTGCGCAAAACCCAAGAAGAGGACGAGGACTTGGCGCCAATCATTGCATCTGTAACGGGCACGGAAACAAATCCGTTGTTTGCAATACGCAATGATGTACTGTGCCGTCGTCAGTGGCACCACGACCTCTCGGAAGAGCGCTACCTCTTGGCTGTTCCGAAATGTCTGCGTACCGAAATACTACGGGCCATTCATGATGATCCCGAAGGAGGGCACATTGACAAAGAGCCACGCTTCGCAAGCTGCAAGAACGCTTCTGGTGGCCGAAAATGCAGAGCCAGTTGCGAAGAGTGTCAACGGTTTAAACGACTGCCGGGGTGTCAGCCTGGACTGTTAACACCAGTGCAGATACCCGATCAGATATTTCATACGGTGGGCATCGATTACATAGGGCCGCTACCCACCACCACTGCTGGAAACCGCTACATCATTGCAGCTGTGGACTATCTGTCCAAATACGTAGAAGTGGCAGCCGTACCATCTCTTGCCTCCGTTCATTTAGTCAATTTCTTGCAGCGCAGATTTGAATGGAGGCATAACTTGCCAAAAAAAGCTTATATCTGACCGTGCAACAACATTTCGTAGCCGGGAACAACGAACGTATCTTTCCAAGGCGGGTGTACAGCACCATTACGCATCAGCGTTCCATCCGCAGACAAACGGCCTTACTGAGCGTACTAATCAAAGTATTCAGGCAAGACTCGCTCCGTACACCAAAGTCGACAAGAAAGGAGAGGCCGATTGGGACGTACACCTTCGGGCTGCTGGCTATGCAGTTAACACGGCGCTGCAGACGTCTACCGGTGCGACACCATACGAAATCGTATACGGAAAGCTGCCCCAGCTGAAAGCGGTCCTCAGCCTAGACGCTCCTGTTAGCGTCACACGCCATGACAGCCGTACAGACGCCTGTCAGAAGATCAGAGCTGCGGCCAGGAAAAGAGCCGCACGAGCACAAGAAAAACAAAAGCGCTATTATGACCGCCGCCGGCGCCCTGCAGCGGAATATAAAATTGGAGACGAAGTGTGGGTGCAAAGGGGCGGCAGCTGCCCGGGCAAGAAGTTACTACCGAAGTTCGAGGGGCCCTTCACGATCACCGAACGGTTAGGACAAAATACCTGGCGCGTTACCACCTCAAATCCAAGCTTTGAACTCGATCGGCGGAAAAGGAACAACTTCGCAGTGCACGTGTCATGCTTCAAGAAACGAGTGCGTCCCTTGGACTGAGCTGTTGTTTCTTTTTGTTTGCCAGGTCCGCAGCGTGGCCGAGTGTGAAAGGCAAGAACGGCAATGCGGCTCGGCTGCTTGCGCGAGGAGCTGGGAAAGCACCAAGAAAAAGGAGGTAGAAGATAGAACAGCCGGCCCAGGAACGGGTGCTGTCTCTATGCCTCGTTCATTACAGTATCTATCTATCTAGCCGCCTACGTCTGGGCGCTCTCGAGGTCGCCTCCATAACTTGTAGTATACCAGAATTGGCATAGCAGGGGATCAGTGCATGACGAACACGATCCACTGATCATGACATGAATAACGCAAAATACCTGTCGCGTACGTCATGAAACTCTTTCTCTCAGCCACGTGTGGCACATACCCGCATACCAGAGTTCATACAGAGCCTCAACCAACACAGTAACCACGAACAAACACTGACACGTAAGGAAAGTGATAATATTATTTTTGGGCTTTGATGTTCCAAAACCGCGATATGATTATGAGAAACGCCGTAGCGAAGGGCTCCGGAAATTTATACCATCTGGTATTCTTTAACCTGTAGCGAGATCGCACAGTACACGGGCATCTAGCATTTTGCCTCCATCGAAATTCAACCGCCGCGACTGGGATCGAACCGCGACCTTTGGGTCAGCAGCCAAGCATCGTAACCGCTACACCACCGCGGCAGACGCAAGGAAAGTGAGGAAGCTGTAGATATAACAGCCCTGGAAGACGCTCAACTACCATCCACTCTTCTACGTGGTTTACGCAAAAACCGGAATAATGCCTCCTACAATAAATCTGCCGAGAGAACCAGGCCTCCCATCATTACTGGTGACTTCAACATTGTTTACCAAGACCCAACAGCGCCTTATCCTTATACTGCGTGAAAGACGGCTTGGATGTGCACAGGGCATCAAAAGACCTCGCTGCCACGTCCTAACAGGAGGCACCATAGATCATTTCATCGTGAGAGGCATCCAGGATTTCCACCAGTTGTGCTATACCTCGCAGTTCACTGCACTTAGAGCCATCGTAGCCGCGATCATGAACGGATCCGAACAACAAGTCCGGTTCGGCTGCTGGGGTTCACTGATCACGGTGATGATGACCTTGTTCAAGAACTGTCAAGCACCTCTTCCACACATGCACACGGGTTCGTGCGTGCGTGCGTTCTCCGTCACATCGGACAAGTATTAGCATAACAACTGTAACAACTGTAAATGTGGCTGTAACGTACGTGAAGTGCGCCTGCGCGTGCCACTGCGTGTATATATCTAGGGACTCTTTCCTGAATAAAGCTTAGTTGCGAATAACGCCTTCCTGCGCATATGTGTTCCTTCTTTGTCTTGTTCAGATTCGCGCTATCCAGTATTGAATAATACAAGCACTACGTATCAGCTTACCGCGTCTGGTGTTGGTAACACCCATATGCTGTTGGCATCGTTACACAACTGTAAACAACTGGTTATCTAATACATATGCAACTTTTCAACATGAGTGTGCGTATAGCGCTACCATATTTCTCTAGCGTCATTCCGTAACGTTTCGCTCAATGTGAAAAATTACGCCACAGTCACCATACCGCGCATGCTTCGCATAACATCGATTCCCGCGGTACGTGGGATCTGCCGAATTTTTTTGCAAATGGATCCTCCCGCTGAGCCTCTAATAGCTCCTTCCTGCTGAACACGTTCCCCACTGAACTGACGCAGTCCAAGTGGTTAACGCTCTCCTCAATTGGCCATTTGCGGGAAAGCTTTTGCGCATGCGCGGCAACGGTGCAGCTGGCGCCCTCTACAGGAGCTTTGGTTTTGGTTGGAAACATGAGCCGGACTGCCCGCCAGTGGTGCACTGTATGCTGCGACCGGTTCGTTGCTCGCTTTCGCAGTGTACAAAAATGTCAGCGCACTGTGTAGCCTACGGGTGCACGAATTATTTTACTCGGAAAGGCCGCACGAACTTCTATAGGTTCCCGTTCGCGAGGCTACGTGCCAAAAATAGATGCTTGGATAGCGCTGTGAGGAGACAGAATGCTGACGGCTCGTCGTGGGTGCCGAACGATCACTCTCGGATCTGCAGCGCGCATTTTATAACCGGTGCGTAAACCTATGCTTATCTAGATCAGCTTACAGCGCAATAAAATGACGAGGACGCAGACCAAGGATGTTACGACCGAGCGCTGACTCTCAACTAGTTTATTGGAAGGAAGGGCACGAATAAATACATACAGAGGCCAACCGGCTATCGACCGGGCAACTGTGCGTGTGCATCAGAATCATCCAGGTGATAACGAAATTACGCACGGCACGTGGAACACCAACGCGCATCAAAAAACATGCATACAAACACAGACCCACTTACAACAAACGTATGACGCCACCTAATCCGGCGCCAGTCAAGACAAGCTTCGATTAAGAAATTGCGCTGTAAGCTGATCGAAAATGAACTATAACCAACTAGCCCAGATTTCCCTTCTTGCTTATATCTAGGTTTGTAAAATCAGAAATTACGTTTATTGCAGGACGCCGTCAAAGTTCAGAGCCATCCTCACCACCGCTATGCGTCGCCATAGCCGCTCTCACCAGACCTAGCTCATCGTCAGCGGTTTGAAGGTTCAACCTCAAGTTTTTAACGTAGCCTTCTTCCTTGAAGGACCAGCCGCGATGAGCCTGGCGAACAGTCGAAGTGGCGGAGTGTAGGTACCGCCACACGTCGTAGTTGCTTAGGCTGCAACGCGAAAATCCTCACTCCAGCCTTTTCTACAAACGCAAACGGTTGTTTTCTTCTCCTATCATGCTGCTTCAATAAGAGCGCACGTTTCCGGCAAAGAATCAACACTAAGTCAATAAAACAAGTGCACGTGAGCCGCTGAACGCTCCCTTGCACATGTTAGTCGACGAATGAGTTTCCAACCAAAGCGCGAGCGAAGCTTCCCTGTTTAGACGGCAGGTGGCGCTCGCTTTTCCGCAAATGAGAGCTGCCGGGGTGCTGCTAGAGGACGGACGTGTTTTTCGTGGGCTCCGGAATGACAGCGTCAGATAAGTGCTTTTTTTTTTTTGCATGATTCGAGCTTGTTTCTTTAGTTAAGCCACTAGATTGCAGCTTAATAGAGCTTACAACTTTGTGCTGTTGGTACAAAGTGGTGTGACAGTCGCTTCGGGGTTTTTTTTTTAATATTTGTTTTTTTGGCCACCACGTGGCTGAAAGGTGCACAGGTGCTTTGAAGTGTAACATACTTGCGGAGTTTTGTGATATCATTTGGCTTTAAGTGTATCTAATCTGCCGCGTGAATGCTCTATAGCCATGGTCAAAAAGACCGTAAAGTGTTCAGGATGCGGAATGGGGCGGAAAATAGAGGTTTGTGAGGATGAGACGACAGAGAGAGCTGACGCCAAGTGTAAGCAATGCGAGTTAGAGGCGAAGATGGAAATAATGATGGCCGCCCAGAATGAGCTCAAGGTGAGAATCTCCGAGCTGGAGAAAGCGGTAGCGACAGAGCGGGAAAAAACGATGGCTATGGCGGAAAGGCTTAAGTCAGCCGAGGAGGGATTGGCAAAGGTGCCATAGCCAGCAAATGTAGCCACGGGGAACAGGGAAGCAGGCGACAGCGGGAAAAATGGGGCATCGACCCCCACAGTGGTAGGCGCGAAGGGGGAAACAGGTTTGGAAAAGACAGGTGCAAGGGACACAGGACCCACCTTCCGCGAAGTAGTCTTGGGAACGGGAGGGGACAAAACAACAGCAGTAGCACGCGCTAGTAACAGGTGCAGTGGCCAGGTGCGGGAGAGTCCACCAGAAAAGTCGGATCACGTGATAATCGCCGGGGACTCGAATTTAGCTACATGCGCAGAAGCAGTCAAGGAAAGGGTGAGAGGCGACAAACGAGTTTTAATAGGAAAGTTCCCGGGCCATAGGCTGGGATCAGTGATGAGACAAGCTAACGCAAAACTCGCAGCTAAGTCTAATGGACGTAACCTCGTGATAATCGCGGGAGGTCTAAACGACGTCTTGAGTAACGAATCAGCCGAACTAGCGACCACATTGGCGAAAGGGGTCGATGACATGCGCGCCATTTCCCCTCAGGTGCAGATAGTGGTATGCACAATACCGGAGGTACCGGTGCGTGACGGCAACCTGCAAAGAGCGGTTGTCGACGCAAACAAAGAGATATGGCAGATGAGTAGAGAGAAAGGCATCGAGGTAGTGGAAATAAACAGAGAGGTGCACAGGTGGGGTGGTTTTCGAAGAGACGGAATACACTTCGATAGGAGGCTTGGCCATGAGGTGGGTTGGCGTCTTGCAGGACGCGCAGTAGCTTTTTTGGGGGGCACGCGGGCCCTTCGGTGCCCATGGTAGCTTGTAATGAGGAAAACAACCAGGGGGACTCTTTGACAGGTAGTATAGCGAAAAAACAGAGAAGGAAAAAGAAGGGAGAAGGCGCGTGTTGCAATTAGTTACATTAACATGCAGGGTGGCAGAAAAAAGGCAAAATGGTTAGAGATTGAGGGACAGTTAAACAAGGAACAGATAGGTGTTTATGCGGTTACAGAAACACACCTTAGAGACTTGGAAGAGCCACATATTGAAAATTATGTTTGGGAAGGATGTAACAGGATCACATCAGAAAGGAGAGGTGGGGGGGTTGGAATGCTAATTCATAGCAGAACAAAATGGGAGAGAGTGAAACAAACGTGTTCAGAGCACATGTGGGTTTCGGGCACAGTAGGTGGAAAGAAAACGTGGCTAGGTGTAGCTTACTTGTGGACAGGCAATAACTGCAGAGAAAAGAATCTGGAGATAGTGAAATGCATAAGCACCGATATTAAAGAATTTGGTCATGATGCCGAGATAATCCTTCTAGGGGACATGAACGCTCACATTCATGACCTTGACGGATATTCAGACACCAATGGCAAGTTATTGCTAGATCTCTGCGAGCAACATAGTCTTGAGATAGTTAACGTGGGGCCTAAGTGTGAGGGGCAGATCACGTGGGAAGTCAGAAACAGGCAATCGAGCATTGATTACTGTCTCATGACAGAAGGAATATATGACAAACTTAGAGAGATGAGAATAGACGAAGAAGGCATTAACAGCTTGGGTAGTGATCATAAACGCATAATATTACAAATGGGATATAAAACTGAAAATAAGAACATAGAATCAAAGTTTGGCAGCTCGTATCTAAATGACAAACAAATAACAAATATAGCCGCAAGAGTCGAGGAAAAAGTAGACGAACTACCAGGCAAAGACTGGAAGTATAGTGAGCTGCTACATGTAATCACGAAAGAAATGGAAATAGAGAAGAAAACTTTGTTGGAAAGGAAAGAAAAAGCCAAAAAGTTGGTGGAACAAAGAAATCCGGGAAGCGATCGAGATGCGACGTCAGGCATCACGGGAGCACAGACAGGCAAAAAAGGAGAAGCGGCCACAGGACGAAGTCAACCAAATATGGGAAATATATTTAGAGCAAAAATCCATTGTGCAGAAATTAGTCGAGGCAAAAATTAAAGGTGAAAGTGAACGCTGGATGACAGAGATTCGCGAAAAGAAGAAGGCCGCGCCTAGGATATTTTGGAGCCACCTAAAAGCGCTGGGTAGGAAGTCTGTCACAATGCAACAACATATGGTAGATGAAGGAGGAAATAAATTGGAAGGATATGAAGCGCTAGGTTACATCCGAAAGATAACAGCCGATTCGTTTAAAAAGGTCCCCCAGGGGATTCCCCCGGTGAGTAAAAGTACGCAAAGGAGTGCAACCGACGAAGATGTAGTACTAGAGAATTTCAATTGGAAGAAGGCCGAAGGAAAAATTCCTAAGCGCACTACTCCGGGCTTAGATGGGGTTCCCGTCAGCCTCATTAACGAACTCGGACATAACACTAAAGAAGCACTGCTGAAAGCCGTAGAAAAGTGCTTACAGGAGAGGGAAATACCAGACAGTTGGAGAAAAAGTAGAATGAACTTAATCTATAAAGGCAAGGGAGAAAAGGATAACATTCGCTCGTATAGACCGCTAACAATTACATCGGTGCTATACAGGTTGGCGATGCAGGCAGTAAAATTAAAAATAGAAGCGTGGGTAGAACAAAATGATATTTTGGGAGAACTTCAGAATGGATTTCGAATCGACAGGCGGTTAGACGATAATCTGTTTGTTCTTACCCAGTGTATAGAAATATCTAAAATAGAAAACAGGCCCTTATACGTAGCTTATCTAGATATCACCGGGGCGTATGACAACGTTAATCAGGAAATTTTGTGGGATATATTGAAGGAAGTGGGCATAGGTGACGACTGTGTACAGCTTTTGAGGGAAATATACCGAGGAAATACAGTTTGTATAGAATGGGAAGGAATAAGTAGCAAGGACAGCGTTGAAATTAGCAAGGGGCTGAGACAGGGATGCCCTTTGTCCCCGCTGTTATTCATGCTGTACATGGCGAGGATGGAAAAAGCGCTAGAAGGTAGCAACATTGGATTTAATTTGTCACACAAACAGGTCGGAGCGATGGTTGAGCAGAAGCTTCCAGGTCTATTTTATGCTGATGATATTGTCTTATTTGCGGACAGTCAAGATGATATACAGCGACTGGCAGATATGCGGAAGGGAGTGTGAGGCTCTAGGACTAGGATTTAGTGCAACAAAATGTGGATTGATGGTATTCAATGATCACGGAGACCATACGGTATTAATACAGGGCCAAAAAATACCGAGGGTAAGCGAGTACAAGTACCTCGGAGTATGGGTAAATGAGGGGGATAGATATATGGAGGTACAAGAGAAAGCATCGGTAGCAAAGGGAAAGAGGAATGCTGCAATTATGAAGCACAGAGCTTTATGGGGATACAATAGGTACGAGGTGCTTCGAGGGCTGTGGAAGGGTGTGATGGTTCCGGGGCTTACATTTGGGAACTCAGTGGTGTGCATGAAGTCAGAGGTGCAATCAGGAATGGATGTAAATCAAAGGACGGTGGGCCGCCTCGCGTTGGGCGCTCACGGGAAGACGACAAATGAGGCGGTAAAGGGTGATATGGGATGGACAGGCTTTGAAGTGAGGGAAGCGCAGAGCAAAATGAGATTCGAAGAGAGGCTGAGGAAAATGAAGGAGAGTAGATGGGCAGAGAAGGTTTTCAGGTATTTGTATAGAAAAAGCGTTGACACGCAGTGGAGAAAAAGAACTAGGAGGCTCACCAGTAAATATACGGCTGGCAGTGCGGGCGATATGGCAACAAGGAGCATTAAGCGGAAGGTCAGAGAGGCGGAGAGGACTTATTGGATGACAGCGATGGAAAAGAAGCCGGCTCTGAGTAACTACCGAAAAGGAAAAAACGAAATAAGGAGGGAAAGGTTTTATGATAATTCAAGGGGAAGCGCTTTACTGTTTGAAGCAAGGTCGGGCTGCCTTAGAACGCGTAGTTATAAAGCGAGATTTAGTAACGAAGAAGAACAATGTACATGCTGCGGGGGAACTAAGGAAACGATGGAACATGTACTGATTGAATGTGGCGATATTCACCCAGGTATACGTGTGGGCACGAGTCTACATGAAGCCTTGGGTTTTAGGGACAACAATGGAAAGCTGAACACGTCCGCGATAGAAATAAGTAAGAGACGGTTAGAGTATTGGTGGCAGAAAAGTAGAGATAAAGAACAAAAATAAATAATGGGGGAAAAATAAGGTCATTCTGCCTTAAGAGGCAGAGAGATGGACCGTGAATTTATATTTTTGGTATAATAACATAGATTTAATCAATGTAGATAAGGTATTAGGCCAACATGAAACAAGGAAGAAGTTTTTTTTTTTTTTTTTTTTTCTTCGAGCCTGGTGGCAGACATGTCACCGCCCCGTTTTAAAGGGGACGCTCATAGCATCCATCCATCCATGTAGAGTAACTGTATATGCTACCTTTAGGCTGTATATGCTACCTTTAGGTAGCAGAGTTGCGCATAGGTCCGCCATCTTGCCCGCCGTGGCATCCACGCTAAGCAGGAAAGCCACCTCTCTGGAATGTAGGAGCCGACGCGGCTGCTGTTGTTGCTGCTATCCTCTCGGCCCAGCGGCTCCGTGTACTTTCTCGTTCATTCATAACGCGTCGCTGGCGCAAATACTTTCGATTCGATGAAAAAAAAGAAGAATGGAAAGCTCGGAGAAACAATAATTTGAGGTGGAACAGGTGGAGATGGAACACTATCGCAAGTAATATTTTTGGTTTAAATGGCAATTAGAAAAAGTGCGACGGTCACGATTCTGGACCAATTAAATTCAGCCTAATTATTCGTTGCACGTAGTTTTTGATGCAGCACTTCAAAAGATTAAGTGAATAGCTCGAGAAAACAAGTGCTAAAATTATCACTGTGTTTTACAAATAGCGCAAGCTAACGAGAATTTCGCGTACGTCTAGTTAGATGTGGCATATAATAAACACTCGGTCACGCTTCAAACTTTTATGCCGCACAGTGCTCGGAATGAATCATGCTGCTTTGATAGACCTGTAAGGTTCATATTCACACACATCGCCTCCTTCACACAGCCACTCGCGCATATTTTTACCGTTTTGTCCCGTTCGATTTTTAATCAACCTTTGACCAGTGAAGAGAAGCGATATATATCGTGTTCGTTATCGCCGGCTTCTGACGTCTCATGCGGCAGCCACTTGAGACGGCGATGGACGACGGAGACAGACTTGCCACATGGAATCGAGAAGAAGGCCTTTCCGTGCTCTAATCGGTACGTGCAGTGGGGAGCGCAGCATCCTGTCATTGTCGCAACTTCGCAACACTGAGTCAGGGCGCTGCGCCGCGCAGATGTTCGCAAAAACGGACAGCAGAAGACACCACCACAACAACGACAAACAATCCGAACTCAGCTGGACCGTCTTGCGCTTCGCCGGACGCCTTGATTTGGCTTGATACAGCGGTGGTGGCGCGGCGATCGCCAGCACCCGCGCGGCCGTGAAGTTGGCTTTCCCTAAAACGGATGCTTTTTGCTCACGTGAGCGCGCTGGACGAATGGTGGCGCGAGCGGCGAGTTCTATCAGAGGCGCAACATGGTACCTAAAGGTAGCATATACAGTAACTCTACGCAAATGTAGAGTGCCTCGATGCGCGCGCCCCCGCTTAGAGTGGTGTCAGCTTTTGAAAGGGCAGGTGCCGTCTCTTCGGCCTTGGCGGCAGCGTGGCCGCCATTTTGAATCCCCCGTCCGGTCTCTTGTGCGTGGCGCGCGTGCGGTTTTTAGGTCGGCGCTCGTTTCCCTCCAGTTTCATGCGCTCGCTACCGTCACCATGGCCGGGTGTTGCGTGCCGCAGTGCACCGATCATTCCAGAAACGCTGGGAGCTGTATCGTTTTAGAAGATACGAGGTTTCTTTGGACAGTAAAAATCAAACGTGACAAGCGGCATCCGAAGAACACATTATGCACTTGCAGCGTAAGTTTCCGGCCGGTATTTCGAATGCACATGCAAGGGTAACTTCTGGCGGTGTTAACCCTGCGTAATAAATGGACACACTGAAATCAGCTACATGCTTAAAATGCTTTGGTTCACGTGTGCATGAATCCTGCATTTTTCTTCGCAAACATTCTTTACTGCACTTGGTTGGTCCTGTATCTGCCTTTGATTTTTGCTTTCGCTATTTTTGTGATTTGAAATGTATCATGGAATATTATGCGTGTTTGTCTGCAGATCAAATCCTTTTTTTTCCAAATAATAATTATTTGTGAGAATTTACGTCCCAAGAATCCCATATGATTATGAGAGGCGCCGTATATAGTGGAAGGCTCCAGAAATTTTGACCATCTTTGTTCTTTAACTTACACCTAAATCTAAGTACGCGGGCCTCTTTCATTTCACCTCCATCGAAATGGGACCGCTGCGGCCGGGATTCGATCCCGCAACCTTCGGGTCACCAGTCAAGCACCATAACCAAAACCACGGCGGGTTCTTGTTTTTTATATTCCTTTCCGTGTTTCAAGTACGCCTTCTGTGCTGGTCTGATGCCCATGTATGTGTGTGTGCAGTTAAATGTGTTTTATCCTTCCCTGTTTCTGTGTTTCAAGGTTACATTTTCCTCCTCTCTTAAATAATTACGCAGTTCCTGTTTTATTAATCATTTACGATCACTGTGAATCGACTAGTGGCAGTTGTGTTTTATTGTGTAATTTGCGTTTTATTTGTGTAATTGCTTGTCAGCGCAGCATTAACGCGCACAAATAAATGGTCTGTACACTGGATATTAACGCGCGCGCGCGCGCGCACACACACACACACAGACATTCAGTATTTTATTTCTTCGAGCAAGCATAATTTACTTATTTATTAATAATGTAAGCCCTAAAGGCTCATACAGGAATGCGCATACAAACAGTTCTCGCGAAGCGTCTATACAGAGAAGACGCATGAAAACAACAAGAAGACGGGGAAGCATTGTGTACAGTAGACACGCTATGTCAGTAAAAAAATACAATAAATAAAATCAAGTTGTACAATGAGTACGTCATGAAAAACCAGTTAATGAAATAAAAACTCACAGGGTCCCTTATGCGTTCGCTTAAGACGACTCGAAAGCGAAAGCCATCTTGTTTTTATTGCGCACCTAGCGCGGTTTTGCATTGCCTCCAAGATCGGAGGCACGTCACCTGGTTTTGCACTGCATCCGTGATCTGCCCACTTTTGACCAAGCTACGATGTCATGTGATAACGGCATCATATGACGTCACGCCAAAATTTGTGAAGCCATGATTACGTCATATGATGACGTCATCACGTGACGATGATATTTTGCATAGTTTCCTAAAATGACCTAGAGGGAACTCTGGCGCTGCGATCGTTCAGCCACCATGGGAATGATGGGTAGTACACGGATTTGCCTAGTCTTCGTGCTTGTGGGCTTCGAACGCACTTGTGGCTTTGTTTATTGCTATGTTTTGGTTTTCTTTCGGATAAAAGAATGGATCGTTGTGAACTTCGTGACCAGATTTGAATCGGTGAGCCTAAAGAAGTTAAAGTGGTGAAGTGAAACTGCTGATTTTTGCTGAACTTCGTTTTGCGACAAAGCGGATGCAGGCGACGTGGAGCCAAACGGAGCCAAAAGAACGAAGTTTAGACAAATCCGTGTACTACCCATGATTCCCATGCTGGCTGAAGCGCGATGCATTGCAGCTCCCATAGACACTAGCGCCAGAGTTCCCTCTAGTAAGTATTGTAGGAAACTCTATGATATTTTGCATCCCTCGTCTCCAACGTCGTGGTACGCTGACGCTATAGACGCGGACGCCGACGGTCAAATTTCGCGTTTGATTAGGCATTTAAGGCTTTCGCCTTAAAGGGGAACTCCGGTGCATTTTTGACCATATTGAGATAATGCTGTTTTCAAATAGTATTAGCAATCCTGTAAAAGCAAGGGTGGTTCATTTTGCTGAGAGACTCGTCAATAATTTTGAATAAGCAATAAACGATGAGTCGAAACCGAAACAGGGAGCTGAGCTGCGCCATGCTGGGTATTCGATGACGTCACGAAGGACGCTACACCCGCCACGGCTGACCAGGTTGTAAACATAGCACACGCGCTTCATCTATCACGCGAAAAGCAAGCTGGCGATGTCATACGACGCTGAATCAAGCTATGGCAACCGGTCTCAACTTACCAGTGACGAGTTAAGCGATGACTGCAGCTACTATATGAGCTCGGAAGCATCGTCTTTTGATTTCGACCCACAGGCGCGTGAAGCTGACGTGCCCCGCATCGATCTCCTCGTTGCTCAATATTGTGCGTGCTTACTGTAATACCCGATGTCAACGACGACTAACGCGCAGTGCAGCTAACAAAGCCGAACAACTTTGCTCGCGTCGTCGCCGCCTCGTGGCAGAAAGCGCGCGCTGCAACCGTAAGCTGGGCGAGGCGGGGTCGGAAAAGCGTAGGCACGTTACGTCACATACACAGGGTGGCCCGCGTTAACAGGCGTGATTCCGGAATTGGCTACCAATTTTAAAATTCGTTTTCTAAAAAACTACATGACTTACGGTTGTATAATTTGGCACATATCATCAGGGTGCTGAAGAGAACATATGCCGAAAGTTTAATTGAACTCGGTGAATATCGAAAAATCCCCGGAGTTCTCCTTTAAAGAATACGTCCGCCACGGTGGTATAGTGGTGACGGAGCTCGGCTGCTGACCCGAAAGTCATGGGTTCGATCCCGGCCGCGGCGGTCGCATTTAGGTGGAGGCAAAATGCTAGAGGCCCGTATACTGTGCGATGTCAGTGCAGGTTAAAGAACACCAGATATGGTCAAAATTCATGGAGCCCTCCACTACGGCGTCCCTCATAATCATATCATGGTTCTGGCAAGGAAAACCCCAAATATTATTATAAAAGAGACAAATAAACGACGCCCTGCATCCGCCGCACAGTGTAAAACAGTATTGGAAACACTCAATAAAATGTGCATGCAATTGGGCATGCGAGAAAACCTGCACATACAGAAAAATAAGGAAAAACGCACTCAAACTGCGCGCATGCAAAGTTTTACGGCATACTACTCAAGAACGTATTCATCGTTTTGATAAGGACTCAAGGTGCAACTCGAGTGCCGATACAGTAGCGGCTACAGATTGCGAGCAAGAAATGTCAGCAATAATGATAAAGAAGCTTTCGTTTCATTTTAACAGGATATTCACACCGTACTGCCCCTCGGCCCTTTATTGTGTGTACAATATGTACGATGCCATTTATAATAAACGAGTAAATTGTTTGCAAACTTAGCAAAATGAGCCACCTTAATCGCGCTTAGGTAGCTTCGCAACACTAAATTGTGTGTGTTCAGATACATATACTGCTGCTGCTGACATGTATACAAATACTTTAAACGATAATTATTTGTGTATATGCAAGGCAGAGCTTACGAGAAAATTAAGTAAGGCTATAGACTTTGTCGTTTCCGGCGTAAGGAAGAGGATTTGTTTTCAACAAAGCAGAGTGTACGTCTCCTCTAGGCTCTAGCGCATAACACATGCACAGGCCGTCAGCTTGCATGAATTACATGCTTCGTTAATAAACATTTAGGCAACAACAGCAATGAAAGCTGCCCAAGATTCAAAACAGAAAAGAAAAAAGAGAAAGCTCACTAGCGTGCACTTATTTCCGGACGTATCCGCGCACCGCAAGCGCTTTGTGTAGCGCGTTTCGCATGCTGCCGAGCTGCGGCGGGATTCGCAATGGCGGCCGTCGTAGCAGAAGACGCGCCTGTCCTCACCCTCAGCGGAGCGCGCGGGCATCAAGGCACCCTACGCAAATGGTCAATTGAAGGTGGGTTGTCCGCCCTTCCGTGAGGACTCTCGCCGTCGAGCAGTGTAGCAGTTAGTCTGCTCTTAGGCTGAGTTTCAAAGGTGTCAGGATGGGTATTAATGTTACCCTTCGTTACAACATCGAGAGTCGCAACAGTTACGTCGCTCTCGGGCATGACTTCGGGCGAGGTTAGTTGAGTAGTAATGTTACTCTTCTCACAGTCAACGGGGCGCGCGAAAGTGCTTCCGCCACAACGTTGCTCTTTGCTTTCCTGTAGCGAACGGTAATGTCGTATCGCTGCAGGAAAAGTGCCCATCGTGCAAGCCTGCCGCTCGGCTCCCCTAGGCGTCTAAGCCAAGCTAGTGCCATGTGATTAGTCTCGATAACAAATTGAACTCCATCAATATAGTAATCGAACTTTTTCAGGGCAAAAATGATTGCCAAACATTCCTTTTCCGTCACGGAATAGTGTTTCTCTGCGGGAGTGAAGGAGCTTGCAAAAGCTGCCGGCCGCAAGCCACCTTCGTGCTGTTGGAGCAAAACCGCTCCTAGGCCGAGGTCCCTGACGTCCGTTTGGATCACAAACTCTTTACTCAGATCCGCTAGCCTTAATTCAGTGGTTTCCGTGAGCGCTTTAACGAGGTTGCGCAGTGCCTCCTCTTGCTCGGGACCCCATCTCCACCGCGCACCTTTCCTCAACAGAAGTGTCAAGGGGGCTTGCAGTGCAGCGCAGTCTGGGATAAACTGACGATAAAAGTTCACCAGCCCCAGAAAGCGTCTCAGTCCGCCTATGTCTGTGGGTGATGGGTAGTTCAATAATGCCTGAACCTTGTCATCACACGGCAGAAGGCGACCGTTATCCAACGTGAAACCCAGTAGTGTTACTTGACGAAAGCCAGCAAAGAACGGGACACGAGAAAAGGCAGACACACACACCGCTGGCGTGTGTGTGTCTGCCTTTTCTCGTGTCCCGTTCTTTTGCTGGCTTTCGTCAAGTATCATGAACCAACTGGCCCAGATCTCAACTCTTCTCCAGTAGTGTTACTCGGGTCTCGGCAATCTGAGTCTTGGCCGGGTTTACCGTTATTCCCGCCGACCTCAGACGCTCCAGCACGTCCCTGAGATGGCGTAAGTGCTCATCAAAGGTTCGTGAGTATACCACGACATCGTCCAGGTAAGCAAGAGCGTAGTGCCACCTTGCATCACCTAAGACGCGGTCCATCAGGCGCTGGTAAGTCTCAGGCGCACCGACAAGACCGAATGGCATTCGGGTAAACTGGAAAAGAACCCTGTGACAAGTGAAGGCAGCCTTCTCTCGTCACGGGATCTACCTGCACCTGAAAGTATCCTCTGCTAGCATCGAGCGTGTGGCCAAACGGCGCGAGACACAGCACGCCAAGCCCGAACGCGGCCGACCACCCTCTGCTATCGCTGCAACCAGCCGGTGCATTTCGCCCGAGATTGTTAGCAACCCGCAAGCCGAGAGCACGCGCTTTCGGGAAACGAGCGGGGCCGCCGGTGAGCAACACTGCATGGCCGGCGGCAAACAAAGCGGTGCTGAGTGAGACACATGAACTCCTAGCCCCGCTGGCTTGTCGTACTGGACCACCCAACGACACGCCAGTGCAACTTATTGAGCTAACAGTCGCCCGGCGCAGGTTTTTTGCGCTGTTAGACACGGGAGCAAGCGCTTCACTCTTTGGCGGAGAAGTGTACGATCATCTCTGTCGGAAGGTTATCCGGCTTAGATCGAGTAATGTGACTTTCCGGCTCGCCAGCGGCTCGGCGCAAGCAAGCGCTGCCGCTCGGCTAGTGGTGCGGTGGGGAAACGGGTCAGGCGGCAACGCCTAGCTTACCTCCCCGGCCTGTCGGTTCCTGTCATTGTTCTTAGAGACTTCCTCTCCAAGACGGGCATTGTTTTGACGTCTGCAACGGAGGATATAGGGAGCGAGCATGTGGCACCCTGAAACCTTTCATTTCCTTTCAAAAAGCGTCAGCGACAATTACGTTCGATGATAATTCGGGCGCAGACCGTCCCAACAATAGCCCGAAAAGTCACTCGTACATGTTTCTGCCGGGTCGACAAACCGACCCGCGGAGAAAGAACGCGCCGGAGGGGAACGGCACAACCACCTGGCACACCTCTGGGAGGCCCGCAGAAGTCTAGTAAAGCGTTGGAAGCGCCAAAGACACAACAACAAACTGCGTCGCCGGATAGCCCATTTGGCAGAAGAAGCAAACGTCTATGCCAGAGAGCTCAATAACAACAACTGGCGAAATTTCTGCGACTCCCTACGAGGCACCCTTAGTACCAAAAAGACCTGGGCTATTCTTCGTTGCATGCTAGATCCAACCAGCACGCGCACGGAAACAATAACGTCATGAGGAAACTCATCGGAGAATACCCAGGTACGGAAGATGAGCTCATCCAACTACTTAAGGACACTTACACCGGAGAAGCACAGACACCCTCAACCTGCCCCAGAGACTATCACGGCCAAGAAAACGGAGATCTTGATGCCCCCATCACTTTCGCAGAACTCTATGCCGCTACTCAGACTTTCAAGAAGAACACGGCACCAGGCCCTGATCGGGTTACCAACGCAATGCTGAGAAACCTGAGTGATGCGACCATCCAACAGCTAACCGACTTCTTTAACGACATGGTATGGAAACCCAACGGTGGACTACCCTTCGATTGGAAAACGGCGAACATAATCTAATACCGAAGCCGGGTAAACCGCGTGAACTACAACAACTACGGCCCACATCGCTCACATCATGCCTGGCAAACTTTTCGAGCGAGTAGTCCTCAACAGATTAGAGACCTACATAGAGCAAAAAGATCTGCTTCCGTACAAATGTTCGGCTTCAGGAGAGGAGTATCGGCTCAAGACGTTTTCCTACTGCTGAAAGACGAAGTCCTGAACCCACCACAGGGAAGTCCAGACAGAATCTTGCTCGCACTCGACATTCAAAAGCATTTGACACTATCTCGCACTCCACCATTCTTGAAGGGCTCGAAGACGTCGGGTGTGGAGACAGAATATATAGCTACGTGCAAGACTTCTTGAGCAACCGCAGCGCCTGCGTTGGAATCGGTACGACACGCTCACTCCCGTACGACCTACCGGGACGAGGCACCCCTCAAGGCTCGATACTATCACCGCTACTATTTAATATCGGCCTACGCAAACTAGCACTACAACTGGAGAAACATCATGATCTAGGATGCGCCATATACGCGGATGACATAACGCTCTGGGCCACTCGAGGCTCGTACGGCGACCGGCAGGACACCCTCCAAAGGGCCATTGACATGGTCCAGGCCTTTGCGAAAGAAGCAGGCATGAAATGCGCCCCTTCCAAGTCGGCCTACCTACACGTCAGACCCAAGCACACTCAGGTGAATAGAGCCCGGCCCTACAACTATTTCTCGATGGCGAACCCTCAAGAGGACACCAAATATTCGGGTTCTCGGGATGCACGTACAAGAACGGGGAGCGTCTGCATCGCCCTCTCCAAACTCAAGCGCACGGTACGCAGCATCTCCGCACTCGTCAACAGAATCGCGCTTGGCAAAGAGGGAATGACGGAGGCGGACACCTTGCGATTGGTGCAAGCCTTCGTCATTAGTCGCATAACTTACGCGCTACCCTTTCAAGCCACGCGCCGCACCGAGACTGACCAGTGGACAAACTGATCCGAATCGCCTGCAAGGCGGCGCTCGGCCTTCCAGAGAGCACCAGCACGGAGCGCCTATGGAGCTAGGGATGCACAACACCTACGAAGAACTCGCCGCAGCCACGATCATCGCTCAGCGAGAGCGACTCAACGCGACGCCCCAGGGACGTTGTGTGTTGAGACGCCTACACTACCCCCTGGCGCCGCAGTTTTGCGGGGACGAGACTGAAATGCTACCACACGCACTGCGAACACGGCTACATGTAGACCCCATTCCGCGCAACATGCACCCTACATACCACGCAAACGAAGACGAGCTAGGGCGACAGCTCTGCGAGGAGGCAAGACGACCCAGACACGTTTTTGCGGACGCAAGTCTGTACCCGCGCCAGCCACACCGAGCCCCGCTTTCGCTGCGGTCGCGATAAACAGGGAGCGCACGGTCGCGGCTGCATCTGTACGCACCTCATCCATTGCAACGGCGGAAGCCGCGGCTGTCGCCCTGGCCATACGAGCCGCCGAAGCCAAGGAACAATCGGCATATATACTTACAGACTCACAGGACGCATGCCGCCTATACCTGCGGGGAGTCTTGCCAGCCAGTGTCCTACGCATCCTGGGACCGACCCTCACACAGGACCACGAATAATCTGGTGCCCAGCACATGCCGGAGTGGACGGCAACGAACGGTGGACCGCCTGGCTCGAGGTATGACAGGCCGAGCCGCGGAGCACTCCGCCCCAACGAACGCCCCCACACCCGGCACGCCTCGAGAAATTCTGGAGTTCCAGAGATTCGGACGAAGATCCAAGGCTCCTCCCCATCCCAAGCTCAAAAGGGGCCAGGCGAGAGATTGGCGCCGACTACAGACGAACACTTTCCTCACTTGCAAAGACTACACAAGATGTACCCCGACAGACACGAAGATAAATGCCCTTGGTGTGAAGACACACCAACACTCCGCCACATCACATACGAATGCCAGATGCGCCCTGCAGGCGCCGTCTCGCCGCTAGTCAAAGACTCACTAACAAACTGGTCGTGGGAGGCGCGACTCTCCGATCTGGACTTGGGAAGCCAGCTAGCAACCCTCGGCCAGGCCCGGCGAGCCGCAGAAGCCAGTGGGCCCTGGAATAGGGGCTCCACCATCTGCACCAGCACTACCTGTGCGCATTAATAAGTTGTTGTTCTTCTTCTTCCCCTCGCGCGCGTCCCCCGTCCCCCACTGCGGAGGCACTGTGCACTGCAGAGCGGGGTGAAAGGGACCACCCGCTGCTCAATCGCTCAAGATGTTTGACGGTGGAAGAGAAAGCTCGCCTCTCGCGTCTGATTGAATATGATGCCTATTCACAGAATAGCCTGGCTGCACTGCGCTAGTTAGGCACAAAATTGAGACAGGCGATGCTTCTCCTTGGAAATGCAAGCCTCGGCCGGGGAGTTTGGATAAGAGGAAAGCATTAGACAGCGCTCTGGACGAACTGCTCGATACAGGGTTGTCGAAAGGTCAGAGAGCCCGTGGGGTTTTCCGTGGTGCTGGTACTAAAAAGTGGGACGACCGCCTTTGGTTGACTACCGTCGCCTGAACACGCAAGGATGCATATCCGCTTCCTAGCATTCCTCATCGTGTCTAATGTTGGCTGAGCGAAGTACTTCACTATATTATAAAATTTTTACACCTTTAAGGGTGTATTTTTTGTCCCATGGGCAACACTCTTTTAGTGTTTAGAAACACCCTAAACATAGGGTGTTAGAAACACCCCTTAAAAACGTAGGGTGTAAGGACAGATTACACCCTACTTTAATAGGTGTTTATGACCCCCCTAAACTATGGGTGTTACAATAAGTGACAACACCCATTCGAGTGGGGTGTAATACACAAAAACAACCCTTGAAAGGGGTGGCTGTAAAAGGGGGAAGCACACATGCTACTTTCCCAGCCACCCCTTGGGGCATTAGACATCAGCGTGATATGATCCCTTCAGGTGCACCTGAGAAAAATTCTCCTGTTAAGGAGATGATTCAGAAATGCGCAATACCTTGATAAAATGGATTGATAAAAAGTTTCAAAAACTGCAACAGTGCCCATCCAGTGTGGCTGTATATAGTACTTTCTTAGCGCTGCAACCCAACAGCTGTAGCTGATTACACGAGCAGATCTCTCATACAACTCATGCGACACGATAAGGACTCGAATGACGCTTTGCTCAGCAGGCCTCCATTTTCTCTTTTTTGGGAAAGCACATCAGTGAAGTAAAAGACTGTGGACATTGCTGCACTGATGAAACTTTTCCCACCTACTCAAAAGCAATGGATTGCGGCTCTAACAAAAACAGGTGAGCAATCTGACTATGGCATGCATGTTACAGCTCATACTGAATGCCATAATATGCAGGAAATACATGTAATAGGGATGGTTTGATCACAACCGCACTGCAGAAACATGACCTGCATCACAGCAGTAGAATGAAATTTTACATAGGCGGGCTCAGACAAACTTTAAGGATTATCCCTTTCCAAGCAAAAACAGAATCATTGGTAATTGAATGAAATGAGTATTTATTTGTTTTAAAAGAAATCGTTGCAAAACTAAAAGATTGCCATAAAACTAACCTAAATTCCAAAACAATAGTCGATACACTGATTTTACTGACAAGTACTGGCAGTTTTGTTATGCTAAAATTTCAACAGCAAATGATCTAAGTTACTATACATGCTGCAAAAAAGTCACAAAGCACTGAGTCAAAAAGGCCTGTGAGAACATGCTGAAAATCCGCAGGAACAAAATGACTCATAACATGTCACAAGAAACTGGAGCAAAAAATAAGTTGAAATGAAGTGCCAGTATCACTACAGTAATCTTTTCTGTATATTCAAAAACAAATAACTACACATTACATGATGAAAAGATTACTTTTAGTATAAACTCGATTTTGTCACATGTGTCACATGTACCACATGCGATAAAATTGAATTTATACTAACAGTAATATTTTCATCATGCAATGAGTAGTTATTTGTTTTCAATATATGTTTTTGGATTTTGTCCCTGCGGAAGCTAAGGCCTATTTTGTAGCTTTTTTGAAAACGTTCAACAGCTTAACAACTGGTGTTCTTGGTGAGGTCGACCGCTGACCGAGTAGCAGCCATTCCATGGTCACAAGAACGTTCAAAGGTCTTCCGGGCGTACTCTACGTTCAGGAGCCAATGTGCTGACATCAGTACAAGTACCCCTTCTTCACCGTTCGACACACGGAACATGAGTTCTTTGTCTGCATGGAGCGAAAGGTTCCTTGCATATGGAAGATCAGCCCCATCGTACAAAATACAGGGTGTTATTGGAACGCTGCCTCCCTACACGATAAAAAACAGCAAATTATTGTCTGGAAAGCACTACACAAACTTCACTGACTTGTTTCTGTACATAAGTTTCTGTACCATGTATAATTCAAATATAAAGGATCATAACATGCCCAATAGAAAACTAGGTAAAATTAATAGCTTTACTACAAGTAACTAGCTTGTTTGGGACAAGTACAATTTGACAAATATAATCAGCATTTTTAAAGAAAAAGAAGCATTTTCCGTCGCATGAAAGATTCGTGTATGGCGATAAAAAGCATGATAAAATAAAGCTATGCACAGTGACCTGCCTTCTTCAAAGCTGCAACTTTCAGTCTTGAAGAAGGGCAGCCTTGAAAATGAGAAGTCCGCTTGTCAGAGCATTAGCTCCAGCGACACCTCAGGTTTCAAGCAATTATCTCTTAAAACTTCCATCTTCCACTAAACTTCTACCCGTTCATAGTAATTACACACGAGTAAACCATTCCACAGTCTATGAACATGAAAAGTGTAGAATGCAACATAATCACTAAGGTACAGCTGAAAAAAGCACTTCATAGAAATAAAGCTTGTCAACAAAGTTGTTCGCCTGTTTTTGATGCATGGGCACAGTCTTTAGCATAAGTCTATACAGCTTGGAACGTCAACATATGGTGTTAACATGCAAGCTACCCTGTGAACATCAGTGATTGGGTCATTAGGCGTTTCGTGAAAAGATGTTACACATGTCAAAACGCAGAGATCCATTTTTACTCGCCACACCATCAAATCTAAAAATGGTCATGCAACATCCTAGCAGTGAAGTATTTTTTACACAGGTACGCGCGAAGCAGTTATAAATGAAGTATAAAATTACATCAAGCATGATTAGCGCTGTAGCGCATAACAAAACATGAGCACAGCACGTTTTTAAGTTATGCCTACTGTGAAAATTACCTCTATTATTTTGAGGTTAGATTAGTTAATTTGATGTATGCATTTGATCATGCAAAGTATTCAGTTAGGTATGCACAACAGTTTAATATGCCTCCAGTATTAAAACTGGCCTAATAATTTACTTACTTCTTGTACAAATAGACAGTTCATAGCTGCTGGCTCTCTGAGATAATGTGCCAAAACCTCAAGCGCTGCCACAGTCCACATATCTGAAAAAAAAGAGCGACAAGTAAAACACTGAAGAGCGGTGAGACGCAGCTCTGCGCAGTCCGACATTAGAGGGACAATTATGGGCAGTCCAATGCGCCTGCGAAGCGGCGAAAAGGCTAAGTCTTTTGGTCCCAACGTGGGAGCGGCCCGCTTCGGGCTAGGAAACTAGCACGACCTACTAGACCTCAATAAAGTTCTTTCATCCATCCATCATTCTAGTGCCCCAAAAGAAGGCCACAGTAACGCTCAATAACTGCCTCAGATAATTAATTGGGTCACTGATTACCTTTCCTAGGATTATTGCGATAAGGATATAGTGTGTTTCCTCTTTACTGCTATAAGACGCCGATACCAGCCACCTCTGTTACCTGCCTCCTGTTACTACCGATAAAATCTAACTGCACAACTGAAATGGCAAAAGACAAAAGAAAGTGTTTCTGTTGGAAGCTAGTTAACTCAAGTCTCATGAATTCTTTGGATCAAGATTAGACCAAGACACTCGATTAGCGCAGCTAACATAAGCCCCACAAAATCATGGTGAATGAATAGACTTAATTCTGCACAATATGAGCATCCATGCTGTTGCAACATTTTCTACCACAATGAAGCCCACACATAACAGTTATTCTAACAAGGTGATTTTATAGCTCGAGAAATGATTTAATGAATTCATTGACACCATTTTCTTCAAGTAAGACTTGTTTTCTGGTCACATTCTTGAGTTATCATCTTATAGGTTTAAATCCTAGAGTTAAAGCTATCATACAGCATAGCCTGTGCAATGTGGCCCTGGCTTCGCACTTAATATTTTTGCGTTGTATACGTACGGCGAGTTAGAAGCCTTCCAGCGTCCATGTCAGATGTGTCCAACAGCAATCGCAAGATCCTTTCCTTGCATTTCAGGAGCATTTTCTGTGCCAAGTCGACAATTCTGTCAATTCTGGCGCGTACCTTTGCTCTCATGTCTGTATCCTTCACAAGTGTCTCAAGGTCATTGATAAACTGAAATAAAGATCACAATGTAGTGACGCTGAGTTTTACTAGTATCAGGTGAAACAGGAAAAATTGAAAGAAGCCCCGATATCATTTGTTGTTATCTTTTAATTGTGGGACTTTTTCTAGCAGCATAGGGTGAGATGCATGAAAGCACGAGACCCTATAGATACTAGAGTGCTATTATGTCAATGCTGTAAATTATTTTCAATTTTCTTCCTTTCAAAAATATAAATAAGGGTAGCGGCTTATTGCCATAATGTACATTTCATAAAAAGAATAGCCTTACTCGACAGGAGTCCTGGTAAGGATACTTTTGCTTCACTTCTGCGACACTCATTTGTGCCAAGCCTGCAAGCCGCCTTTGTGCTGTCAATGCCATCCTTGCCTCTATTTCCTTCTCATTCGGCAATGGTTTTTTTGTTTCGGTGAGAAGCCACGCTTCATGTGAGCTGAGGCTACTTTCATCTTCACCGAATTGCCCAGCAGCATCGATGCTCTGCAAGAATGAATGCAATGCACATTACCCATGCTCTTTTTCACCAATAGTTACTCCTGGAAAAATTTTCATTTACTTATTTATGAAACACTGAGGACAAGAAGTCTAAGCAGGGTGAGCATTACATACATGATACACACTAAGAAAGAGAACAAAAACAAAGTTGAAACACTGTTTTTACACAATTTGTTTCTATGGAAGTTATGCAAGAACATATTTACACAACTGGAATGGTATCCGATGACTGGAATTGCAAAAACGCTTTGGTTAGTTAATTGTAGACAGAAGTAATGTTTTGTACACGTCATCAAATTAAAGTAAGTATATTTGCTTCACACTTTACTGAAGCAGAACTCAATCGACTAAGCCGTATATGTCAACACATTCTATCAGGCTCTCTTCTACGACAAAAATAAAACAAACATCTCAAAAACTAGTGAAATGCGATTGAGAAAGACTGCATATTTTCCCACTGAAGTGCATGTTCTTTCGGACAACTACTCTATCATGCTGTAATAAATACACAGCGCTCTTAAAAGATTACTCTGCTCTATTCTACCCTACAATTCTTTCGCCACCTTAGACTGCCATCCAGATGTTAGTATGCTCTAGAGAGTGTAAAAAGCAGCAGTTGGCAATTCACCGATTAATTACCGATTAACCGATTACCGATTAACAATACAGTATACCAAAACGCGTCTTTATCACTACTACATCTAAAGTATTTGTACCAGCTGATAGTTTGAACTAAATCGTTATGGAAACAAGGATCCATTTCAGTTAGGGACAGCAATGCAAGATATCAACCCACATTCAGCCCACAGGTAATGCCTGAACTGTCAAGCAGAAGTTTGAAAATATTATGGTTCAAACTATTTTCTGACTAATCTGGATGGAAATATTTGGCAAGAAATGACCTCATAGCAAGTTACATTCTCAGTTGTACTATATGGCACCAGTAAGATGCCTAGAGCATAGATAGTTTACATATATATTTGACAAGGAATCGTGAACTTTTCATATCTACAAGGGTATACATAGAGCGATGTTCAGCCTTGTCAATGCATGGTGATAATTGTTCAACACAGAAGCAATAAAGGAAAAAGAAAGGGTGACAGAACATGTGCACTAATTTCATTTCCACAGAAGTTTATAGTGACCATGCACAGATGCACTGCAACAAGACTCGATGTGCAGACATATGTCTCTTTCCTCTATTTTTGATACAAAATACAAAAACAGTAATGAACTAATTACACACTCAGTACATTACTTACCAGTTGTTGCAGCTTTTCTTATCGTATTTTTTCATATCTATTAATAAAATTTTTCTATTCTGAAAGAAGGATTCACACTCCCAAGCTCTACAACTCAGTAAAAGAGCATTTCAATCTAGTAAAGAACGAAAACAATGGATGGCTGGTGTTACATTTTACAGCGTGTAATTGTCAGCCCTTCTTAAGAATAGAAAGGTTTTATAACTAAACTAAAAGAGATGAACTAACGAGATCAATAATATAAGCGGCAAAAATGGGCAAGCAGGTAAACGGATGTGCATGCGCTAGGCTCTTGTCTTTAACAGATAGAGAATGACATTCGTGAAAGTGAAGAAGAGCGAGTTATAAGTCTTTTGTGTATCTTTAAAAATGATATATATCTCAGCCCATGGCATTTTGGTGCAGCGTGTGAGCAGAACCTGTGTATAAATTTGTTCCTTGGGTGCAATAAACTATGTTGTTGAAAATTAGTACACATCTTTCTTTGTTAATCTTTGTGCTGTTTCTGTACTAAATGTTAATTACTTTATTATCCTACGCATAGAGCCCAAAGGGCGCATGCTTTATGGGAAACACCATCTTACAATCTTCGCCTTCTTGTTCCTTCGGAGTTTGCCATCCAATTCCCTTGTGGATGTCTTCTTTGTGGCAAACTTCTGTCTATTCTCCTTTAGGGGCTCATCTCCTGTCACATGCCTTCTTGCAATCTTGAATTTGTTTCCGAGCGCTATCTTCCACGAGTCCTGATAATGTTAGGTAGAAAACAGAAACTTTACTAGGTCTTTGTAATTAATGTTCACTACCTAAGGCTAAGAGAACTAAGTCACCTTGTTTACTTATATGGCCTACAGTATCCTACATGTCAGCAATGTAAATTTAACTTGGGCAGTTTACTTGTCTTACATTCCTACATTAACTACTTATGTCTTATGCCTTACATTAACAGTAGTGTTTAAAGACCCATAAGTGCATGGCACACATAAGAGAAACAGAAACCTCAGAAACTCTATGCTGATGAACTGGCTTTGTAATGTTTGCTAAATACCAAAATAGTGTATACTGTAGATTAACATGTAGGAATCGCAAAATTTTAAGAAGTCTTACATTTCCAGTCCCTATCACATCTGCCAGGTTTAGATACATTTAAGAGTGATTCTCTTACGGTTCAGTACGTTCGATGCCCGAAGCTTCCTGAAGATCAAGAGAGCTGCTCTCTTCAGGCCCCTATAACAAGCGAGAGCACACTGTGTAGGATGCGCAATACTTTTTTCAAGTAAGTGTCGTAAGGTACACGAAAGAAAAAAATGCAGCTGTCATGATTTGCACAAAAGTGAAAACTTTGATTACCTGCTCTTCAGCATTCTCAACGTCACATGTCGATGATGACGAGCCATCCAGAGGTGGGCGACTGAAAGGCAGCCAATTTAATCTTTGCCATGTGTGGTATATCGTCACCAGGGCCAAGGTCCACGTACTCATCAAGGTTCATGTCCATAACCTATGTAAAAACATTTCTTAATTTTGCTTCCAGCTTTGTCACAAAATCAGTGCGTCAGCGCACACACTCGTTAGTGCAGAATGCCGTTTGGCACAATCAGCAGAATATATACGAGAAGAGAAACATCACAAAGTATCAGGGCGCGAACACTTGAAACTTTCGAATGACCAATCAAATGGTGCTCTATTCAACGTTTTGATGTCAACCCGTGCTAGGGCCGTAACAGGGGGGGGGGGGGGGAGCAACCGGCGCGAGCGCACGAAAGGAGGCTGTATGGTTGTGTGCCTGTCCGGAAAGCAAAACGAGTAATAATCCTTCGTCTTATCGCCAACGAGACGGAGTTAGTTTTTCCGAGTCCCCAAAACATGAAACGCAACCATGGCGGCATCGTTCGTGTAATTTAGCACCGTACGGAAACAGGTGTAATCGCGCCCCGGCGAGCAACAAACGAGAGAGTAACAAGCGGTCACCCTTTTAAAAAGATTAGAAAGCACACAGTCGGCTCGAGAAGCGATAACCACCCGAAGAACTCATCTAAAAGCACCGCGCGCGCGCTCGAAAGCGCAGGCGGCAGCCGGCGTGCCGCTGTAGAAAAAGAAATATATTAAGAAAAACAAAGAAACATCGGCGCATGAAAAAAATTCTACGTACTTCCGCAGTGTACATGCCAAGAAAAAAAAATGATCGGAAACGGTGCGCATTTTGAACATACAGGCAATGACGTGCCTCCGCTGACGTAAAATATAAGCAAAAAAAATCAAAGCATATCCACGGAGTGAATGATGATGAGTGGGCGAAGCTGCGGAGGTTCATCGGTAAACCGTGAATCTTCCGTGAATTCTGCCCAGTACATCATCACCGACGTGAGATCGGGCGCGTTTATACTAAAGGTTCGATGAGTTATGACGACTTGCAGCTCACTTTAATTTTACATGTACGCTGTGAATTTTCATTGTTTAGAAAACCATTGCTTTAGAAAACATCTGGCGTCTTTCGTTAAGCAGCTGGCGTCTTTTCGTTTTGCTTTAGAAACATCTGGCGTTCTTTCGTTTTGCTTTTACAAAACATCTGGCGTCTTTCGTTGGTTTATTTCATCAATCAACGGCGTCTTGAACAAAATTTTTATTGTTTAATCACGCACAGGAGAAATCTCACCAGGCACTACCTTGGAGGTAAAGAATGGCTGCTAATGGGAATGAGAGACAGAAGAAGTCGGCTTTTAGCTAACGCTGCGAATTTTTTATTGTTCAACAACGCACAGGAAAAATCTCCCACCGGCACCACCTTGGAGGTCAAAGCGTAAGACTGGTTACGCACTACGACTACGACTACGAGGGACGAACGGGTGCCGCCTTAAGGAGCTTCGCCCCTAAAAAATCACAGCATATCCACGGAGTGAATGATGATGAGTGGGCGAAGCTGCGGAGGTTCATCGGTAAACCGTGAATCTTCCGTGAATTCTGCCCAGTACATCATCACCGACGTGAGATCGGGCGCGTTTATACTAAAGGTTCGATGAGAGTTATGACGACTTGCAGCTCACTTTAATTTTACATGTACGCTGTGAATTTTCATTGTTTAGAAAACCATTGCTTTAGAAAACATCTGACGTATCTCGTTAAGCAGCTGGCGTCTTTTCGTTTTGCTTTAAAAACATCTGGCGTCTTTTCGTTTTGCTTTTAGAAAACATCTGGCGTCTTTCGTTGGTGGTTTATTTCATCAATCAACGGCGTTTTGAACAAAATTTTTATTGTTTAATCACGCACAGGAGAAATCTCACCAGGCACTACCTTGGAGGTAAACAATGGCTGCTAATGGGAATGAGAGACAGAAGAAGTCGGCTTTTAGTTGACGCGCACGCTGCGAATTTTTTATTGTTCAACAACGCACAGAAGAAATCTCCCACCGGCACCACCTTGGAGGTCAAGATCTGGTACTAGCGTTAAGACTGGTTACGCACTACGACGGGGACGAACGGGTGCCGCTTTAAGGAGCTTCGCCCCTAAAACTACGTACTGCCTTTCTTCGAAGCGCGAATTGAACTAAGTACGTTGTGGCAATTAGAAACTAAGCGCATGCTAGCGACACAATCACCTAGTTTATCCCTGAAATCCCGCACAGCAATGCCAAGGAGTGCATCATCTTTCACACAAACACTTTACGGTTCACTCAGGAACTGAACACGAAAACACTCACGTACCTGAAAATCTAGACGTAGACAGCGCGACGAGGTTTCCCATGATGGGGCACACCGCAATGGCTTGTTTAAGGTCCTCAAATGTGCCAATGCTCAGGGTGTACGGCCTCTTCATGTGAAGGTGAGGCTCGTCGACCAAACATTTCACGTGTGACATTCTTCTCGCTATTTGAAGGCAAAGACCGCAGTGGCAACAGGCAACCCGCGCGATTCTTTTACCGAAAACGTGTCAGCGTATGCCGCACGTGTATCCGAACATCCGCGCGGTGCAATCAGCGACGCCTAGCCCCGGCAACACGAAGCTCTGCACATGCGCAGTTGATACTTATTGCCGTGAACTGTCAAGTGTATGGAGAGAGTCTGGTGAATCGGCGAAGCAGTGACGTCACGTCTTGGTGATGACGCCGGAGATATCATGGCGCTTCTGACGGCTGCGCTGAGTTAAAATGTTGCGAAAAATGACCCTGTTACCTCGCCCATCTTTGTCCCTCCCGCTCTCTGCAGACGCGCCGTAGGGATCATCTGGCGGATCGCGTGGCGCACGCTCCACGCCTCCGTTTAAATAGAGTAGCGTGCTTTGCGGGAGCTCGCGCAACTGCGTGGGACGCAGGTGTTGTCGCGTGTTGCCTTACAAGACGCGCAGAGGGCCCGTCGATGACGCGCACAAAGAATTATGCCGTAGTGGGCACATAACTGTGCGTATTCTATAGGATAATTTTAAATGACCCGACCACGCTGTTGCGTTCTACTCTTCAATGCGAAGCTCAAGCGTCCTCCAAATTTTGGAGAGTATGAACTGAATTAGGGGCGCGATAATATTAAAATGATCGAAATGCTGAATTTTATAGTTGCATAAGGAGATTTCCAGGCAACAACGTTCTATGGAGAGCGCGGCGATTTTTGTGCTATGAGAGCTTGTTCAGTTCGCGTGTGTTTAGCCTGTACAGAAGTCCGCCTGCGCGCCTAATATTGTGTAGCAGGTGCACAAACACGCTGCTGAGGCCTTCCGCCATCTCATTTCTGAAGAGGTCATGCTCATAGGCGTGCGCAATGTATGGGGCAGACTTTTCGCACTTCTTTCTTAGGTAACTAGAAAAGATGGCCGCCCCTAACTCTGCGGGGGGGGGGGGGGGAGAGGCGTCAGAAGGGCGCACCCCCCCCCTACTGTGCTCACGCCGTTGTTGGAACGGAACGAAAAACAATTAAAAAAACGATATTTTTCACCGGAACGAAGACGTAAGCGAAACGTTATCTATTGTTTCGTTCGGGAGCGAAACTGACATATTTTTTATCGGTTTTCAGTTCACAGGAAAATATGGCTATCTGGAACAACCGAAGTCATGTAAAGTGAACAGTAACGCATATCTCGGGGTATAGTGTGAGTGCGTATCTGAGGCAGGAATTCTAAAGATACTGAAATTTTGCGAGAAATGATAAGTGTGACAACGAGAGCTGTTTGTGTTAACGCATGTAAGCTGTCGTGTGCCAGTCACGTTCTAGCGCGGAGAAGTCATTCTCGACGCTGAAGTTTGCTCGATTATGCCACAGTCGTTCGTATTTTTTGTCATTGTATACCCACTGCAGCTTAGCAGTGAGGGCATTTGTACGTGTGCATGATGTACAAGCTCATATTTTCTTCATGATAATTCATGTTGACCCAACTTAAGAGCATAGCCTGCCCAAAATTGTCGTACATTTGCATATCAATTCGTTTACACCCTTCCGGAGAGGGTGTAAACGGGGTGTTGCAAGGGTGTTTTCTTTACGAACACCCCAATTCTAGAAATAAGGGTGTAGTAAGGGTGTTCACAAGGGTGCTTTCAACGCATACACCCGTTTTACACCCTTTAGGGTGTAAATTTTTTTACTGTGTTTACGAGTGCTCGTCACTGAAGGCAACTACACCATTTCCCTGTGGACGGATGCGAATGTTGTCTCCGTTCCACGCGCATCGCGGCTTAAGTGCCTGCGGCGCTGGGGGTGGTGGTCGGTACACACGTGAGGCGAGTATGTCCGCCTGTATGCGTTTTGCCTCCAAGGCCAGCTCGTCCAAATCCCTGAACTTGCCGCCTCTCAAATATGCCGCGAACGTGGGGTGCGCGTGTCGCGTGACTCGCTCCACCTTCTCGCAATTTAGAGCAGAGGGGTCAGCAAAACGATAGAGCTCGTCCATCGCCCTCACGTACTCGAGCAAGGATTCGTCCCCGGATGCTGAGTACGCCGCTCTAGCTCGCGCTGCACGCGACGCTGGTAATCAGCGGGTAGGAATTTGTCGCGAAACCTCGCTCGGAATTCAGACAGCGTGCTTGACCGGTGGCCGGTAAGTCGGAACCACAGGGCAGCCTGCTCAGTCAGTGACACCGGAACGACTCGTTCTAGCATCTCGCCATCGGACAACCCCGTTGCCTGCTGGTAAGCCAGCATGCGGTCGAGGTAACCATTGGCGCTGACCGTGTCATGATACCCGCTGTAGGTGGGTAAGTCCACCTTTACGCTTGGTCTCGCAGCTGTGCTGGGGCCTCAGCAGAGTGTTCTGCACGACACCCGTCAAAGCCTCAATCAGGCGCAAGGCATCCCTTAACACCTGCGGAGACTCGCTCTGGCCAGTAAGGTCTGGCGCAGGAGCTGAATGCGTTGAGCCGGTATGCCGCTGTGGCTCCCTGCTCTCCGCACGCTCGGACAAAGGGCTAGGCGTAATGTGCCTCGCGCCTTCGAGCGGACAATCTAACGGAGGGAGGGCCTCATGTGTAGTGCCACCCTCATCGAAGCAAATCAGATCCCCTTGGCTAATGTTCGCCGCAGGGTCCGACTGTGCGGTAGCAGTTACCGCCGCTTCGAATTGTTGCCTGTTGGCAGCCACCCTTCACAGCGTGAACAGCGGCTGTAAGTCAGCCTCGTCTGCTGCCATGGTTGTTCGTGTAGTGGCAGTCACTCACACAAACTACTCGTCCTGTTTAACGACTGGCCCCACGTTGGGCGCCAAAATAGGGGTTACTTTCTAACGAAGAGATCCGCGCGTGCGAAACTGTCCCGTCTTTGGATCACACCGCGCACTAGAGGAGTGCAGTTACTCGCTACTAGCGCTACGCAGCAGCCCTAACAGTCAGAACTGGACCCCCTATCCCGCGGTTCGCGTTGAGTCGCGACCGCGGCGGGTCTCAGGCCAGTGGTAACAGAGACGAGTTCTTTGCCTGACACAGTTTATTGTGCTAAAAGCGCCACCAACGCAACAAAAATACAGATAAAACGAAGCGGCGGAGAAGTTCCGCACGACGACGTGAAAACAACAACAAAATGGGGAGCACACGAGATTTAGAGCGATAATGCTCGACTCACCTCTCGTGGCTTCGCAGTCCGGCCATGAGGCAGTAAGTCACCTCACAATAGACCGGCTGTTGCGCAGGGGGTGATGGCGGCTGGGTGGCTCCCGACTCGATCATGCTGTGGTCGTCACCGCTGCCCAAGTCGAAAGACAAGGCGGTCCCCAAGAAGGCCGCGCGCGTTCCTTGGAGTCTGGAGAGGAGTCTCTCCAGAAATGGGCAAGAAGGGAAAACGGGGCATCTAGACTTCGGCCAGGGAGCAGGGCGCGAAGGGCTGCGGGAGTGGCCCAATGCCCTCTCCCACGCAACCCCCCTCGCCACTGCGCGCGCAAACGTAGCGCGAAGCCCAGGTGCCGCCGCGTTGAAGAAAATGGGTTGCGTGTGCAACCCCACAACGCGTGGGGCTGTTCTTGGTCTAGATAAGACGGCAGCAGCTAAAATTGTAGTGGTAGTTATAAAAATTACGCTGAAAACCCTCATTCACTTAGAAATTCCGATGCTTGGAAGTTAAGCGCAATGTAGACAGCTCAAATACAGACCGAACATCGATTCTTAGCTAATCACTGAACAACGCACGCGGGCCAATGCATACAGATGACCGTATGCATATCCACCTAAGTAGTCTGCAAATGAGATGCACGAACGTCGACTGGAAGAATGATAAATGTTTGAGTTTGCCACTAGTACCATTAGAAAGTTGCCGCGCAGTTACCGCGAGCAACTGCGCGATGGACTGCCCTGTTTCACATGCGAGCGACCGAGCGGCGGGGCCCGCAGCGATCGAGCGGCAGCAGGACGCTCGGACGCGGCTTCGTTTCACATGCACCGCTTTTGCGCGGCGCGCGCCTCTGCGATGCGCAGTGATGGTTGTGGGAAGCGCCCGTTATCCGCGGGTTTCCTTTCTCCGGGCTCGCTTGTTTTGGTGCGCTTGGGTTGCAAGTTTCACGAGCCTTCTACTTCGGTGATCGATTTTCACGCGCCTAAACCTTGAATGATGAAAATGTGCAGTGTATCAGAGTGCAATTAAACAACTCCAGTAGTCACGTTTATTTCTGTTCCAGCTTTCTTTTTTACCACGCAAGTCATGTTGCACGCCCATACACTAGGCCATGGAAAAGCAAAAGAAAGAATTTGTTTTGGGGGTTTTAAGCTTTCACAGGGCTTTCGGTGGCTTTTGCTCTCGAATGCCGCAAGGCGTTGGTGCGCCGTATGGGCCGGCAACCGGATGCAAGCGCCCCGTCGACGACATTGTGGTTTGTGAAGGAGCTCGTCTCTTTTTTTTTTTGCCTATTGACATTCTGCAGTAAAGAGGCGGCGGCATTTGTCGTCTTCGGGGTATGTGACCACTAAAAAAAAAAAGAAAAAGAAAACAGTAAACTATTCGAACGTGCTGCACCAGAGTAGTAAAAAAAAAAACTGAAACATCTGCTGCGAACAAGTGCGGAGTGTCGTAGGTTCCCCCTGTCCGGACCTATGTTGGTGTCACGATTAGATAAAAATACAAAAGAACAAAATGGCACGTGCAAACGATTTGTCTGCTTTGATGGAAGCGCAGTAAATAACAACAAAAGGAAAAGAACGGCGTTTTCTACACTGCCCGCTCGTTACAGCAAATGTCGTCTGCTAGGAAACCGAGTCGGAGCGAGTACCTCCCGGCGTGCGCGGCTGCTCTCGTCTCCATCCCTACAGTCACGTGCCCCTCACGTCACTGCTCCCCCATTGGTTGACCTTGGGCAGACGCTCTCGACGCGCTGCCGCCAGCGAATTTTTCCAAATGGAGCGAACAAGATCGCAGCGTCCTTTGGTCGCCCTTAAAACCTGTTTTTGGGCTTCCGCGACGGCAGCCGCTCCGCTCTTGGAGCAAAATCGCTGCATGTGAAACAGGCTTTACGCCGTGGCAGCAGACGACGCGTCGATAGTGGCGCAAGACGTGACTGCAGCGCCGCTAGTTCTCGGCACCGCCGTTCGGACCACCCTCCTCCGCTGGCGGAGATACGGAGCTTTGAAACTGAGTTTGTTCTAGTAACGTTGGGCACGTCGACAACACTGGCGTTTAAAGGGTAGCTTATGGTGCGACGTAACGTCGGCCCTCACGTTAGAGTGCATACGTCTGTATTATTGAAACTAAGTGCACTTTATGGTGCAATCATGTGAATATCGTACGTAACTTTCGTTAATGTATTCGTCCGGGGTCGAGCGATGGTTCAATATAGCTTGCTGAATCGTAGGAATACAAATGTAATGTTTATTGCACTGCTATAAAAGCGGAGCTCACACTGGAACCACAGACGTTAATCTGATATGACGCCTGTATCGTAGGAGTTCATATGTAGTGTTTATTGCTTTCTGGTAAAATTAGATAGCCAGTACCACAACCACAGTTGACGTTGCACCGACATTACGCCTGTATAGACTGTTTTAGGGGCGAAGCTCCTTAAGGCGGCACCCGTTCGTCCCTCGTAGTCGTAGTCGTAGTGAGTAACAAGTCTTACGCTTTGACCTCCAAGGTGGTGCCGGTGGGAGATTTTCCTGTGCGTTGTTGAACAATAAAAAATTCGCAGCGTGCGCGTTAACTAAAAGCCGAATTCTTCTGTCTCTCATTCCCCATTAGCAGCCATTGGCATGTTCCAGTAGGAAACGTTAGTAGAAGTAGAAGTGTAAGTGTTAGCTCAAAGCCGACTTCTTCTGTCTCTCATTCCCATTAGCAGCCATTGTTTACCTCCAAGGTAGTGCCTGGTGAGATTTCTCCTGTGCGTGATTAAACAATAAAAATTTTGTTCAAAACGCCGTTGATTGATGAAATAAACCAACGAAAGACGCCAGATGTTTTGTAAAAGCAAGACGAAAGAACGCCAGATGTTTCTAAAGCAAAACGAAAAGACGCCAGCTGCTTAACGAAAGACGCCAGAACGCCAGATGTTTGCTAAAGCAATGGTTTTCTAAACAATGAAAATTCACAGCGTACATGTAAAATTAAAGTGAGCTGCAAGTCGTCATAATTCATCGAACCTTTAGTATAAACGCGCCCGATCTCACGTCGGTGATGATGTACTGGGCAGAATTCACGGAAGATTCACGGTTTAGCGATGAACCTCCGCAGCTTCGCCCACTCATCATCATTCACTCCGTGGATATGCTGTGATTTTTTTCCAAACCAGCTTATAGATCTGGCATGGCTATGTGTTAGAATGCCTGATTGCCACGCAGAATGCTTGGGTTCGATTCCTGCTGAGATCCTAATTTTTTAAACTTTGCATTCGTCGGGTGAAATCTGCCGATGTCGGCTTCTCTTAACGCTCTCGCATTTACATTACCAATGTCTGTTGTCGCCGTTCCTGGGTAGATATGAACTGTCAATCACCTGTGGCGCATACCCGTACACCGCAGCCCGTGGTAAACGGGCATGTGCCACACGTGTCACGAGGAAAGGGTTTGGCGACGTAGGCGACAGGATTTTCCCGTTATTCATATCATGACCCGACAGTCATATCCGTCAAATCCTTTTACCATAACCATGCCGATTTTGGTCTACACCAAGTTGAGGAGGCGATCATGAGAGCAACCAGACGTAGGCGGCTAGATAGATAGATAGATAGATAGATAGATAGATAGATAGATAGATAGATAGATAGATAGATAGATAGATAGATAGATACGCTCAAAGTGCCAAATGTTCGCTGAGAAACGCTTCCCATTTAAAATGGAAGAGAGGCCGCCCCCCCCCCCCCCATGACCTTAAGCACTGCCTACGCCTACAATACCGCCCCTCAGAGCACTACTGGTTTTTCACCCTTCTTATTGTACGGCAGGCACCCGTCGCACACAATCGACACGATCCTTCCATACAAGCCGGATCCATCTGAGTGTGCGCCTATTTCTGCCACAGCCAGGCTTGCTGAAGGGTGTCGCGAGCCTGCCAAGACCTTTACAACGTATGAACAAGAGCGGCAGAAGACCATACGCGGTGGCACCACCACTTCTGGGCCCGCGTTCCTCCCTGGAGCGCTCATATGACTCCCGGTCCCTACCACTGCAACTGGACTCTCTTCAAAACTACTTCTGAAGTACGGAGGCCCCTCTCGGGTCGTCGAGCGCCCATCCCCGGTCAACTACCTGATCGAACCCCTTGAACCATCTTCGGACATGCGCCGTCGAGGGCGCGACATTTTGTCAACGTAGAGCGCCTGAACGCCTACAATGACCCGCTCATAGTGACAAGCTGTTAAGTCGTCGGACGGCTCGCTTTTCGTACCCGGGGTAATTGTAGGGAAGCCTTTGAGATGAGTAATGGGTTGCGCTCTCCAGCGTCTTCTCTAGTGGGTCGTCCTCTTCGGCTCCTCCTGAAATAACGTGGCTGGCGCTGAGAGTCCGTGATTTGACCTGACTGTCGCCATTGCGTATTGTCGCCGAGTGCCGTCAAATAAACACCTGAACCAATATACATGCGTATATATATATATTGTTAAGCTGTTTATTGGACAGCACTCGGCGACAATGAGCTATGGCGACAGTCAAGGCAAACCCACTAGGAGCCGCTGGAGAGCGCAACCGTTAAACAGTACCAATTGCTTCGCCACAATATATATATATATATATATATATATATATATATATATATATATATGGGTCATTCCATGCCAAGTGTCCCAGTCGGGGCGCTCAATAACAATCGATTCCTCTGAAAAAATCTGACAAAATTACACACATATAAACATTAGCTGTACAGTATTTTCCCAAAATATTTTGAGCGGCAAAAATTTTTCGGTACGTGAGCGCCATTTGAACTTCTCGATATGGTGGAAAACCAGGTACGAAAGAAAAATTCGCTATAAATGGACCGTTTCACGCATTCATTCGAAACTTGTTTTTTTGTGTGTGTTTTTAGAGCATCGCGCTTTCATTATAGGGCGGTTGCTTAGAGCAGCTTTACATTTTTCACTCCTTGGCGCGTAGGTAAAATTGAGCGATTTGCAGCGTTTTCGGGAATTTTTGTACAAAAAACGATTGTAGACCAAATACATCAATTATCTTTATAGAACTCTCCATAAAACGTACTATCTTCTAAAGTTATTGTTTTGCCTGTGTGTGGCGCACAGGCTCTAAAATAAAACCCTGAACTTGGAAAAAACGCTACATTGGCCTATGTTCAGACGTCTGTAGCACCCTAAGGTGGTCCAAGAAAAAATAAGCAGAAAAGCGCGTACGATTGAGAATCGTAACAACTTCATCCACAGAAAGTTTAATCGAAGTAGTTTTTGTTTTAGTCAAGAAAAAAATTTTTGAAGTTTAGTCCCACCATTGCATTGTTTTGCTACGGGGGGCAGTACAAACCGACTGAATTTACTGCATAAAAAAAAAGAGGTAGTGTATTCGTAGCACATGGTTTTCAGCTCCTTTTGTTAGTGCTTTGTAATGTATATTACATATCAAGGAGATGATAAACAGAGGTAAAAATATAACAGTACCATTGGCTTAGATGCCGAAATTCCCCAATAATGAATCGCGTTACTTATTGCATTGTTTACGGCGGCGCCGGACAACTACGCCACAAAATAGGCTGTTGTGATCTCAAAACAGATGTAAAAACAATGCATGTTACCAAACAGGCGAATTCTACTTTAACAAAAATCTGCTGCCTGCAACCATCCATATAAGGATGTGAAAAATAGCTTGGCATATCCCGTCCGTAGTGTCGCGGACGACGGACGGAATGCGTGAATACGCGGCGCGTTGTCACATCATGTGCCGTTCGTTGCGGAATACTTAGATGAACTCCGTTTGGATCCGCTATAAATGACCACGCTCACGCCTCCTTTCTCCGGTTGACATGAACTTTGAGACTTAACTTATTTTGACGCCAACTGATTCTCAGAGCCGCATGCAATAAGTAACGCGATTCATTATTGGGGAATTTCGTCATCTAAGCCAATGGTACTGTTATATTTATACCTCTGTTTATCATCTCCTTGATATGTAATATACATTACAAAGCACTAACAAAAGGAGCTGAAAACCATGTGCTACGAATATACTACATCTTTTTTTTATGCAGTAAATTCAGTCGGTTTGTACTGCCCCCATAGCAAAACAATGCAATGGTGGGACTAAACTTCAAAAATTTTTTCCTTGATTAAAACAAAAACTACTTCGAATAAACTTTCTGTGGATGAAGTTGTTACGATTCTCAATCGTACGCGCTTTTCTGCTTATTTTTTCTTGGACCACCTTAGGGTGCTAGAGACGTCTGAACATAGACCAATGTAGCGTTTTTTTCAAGTTCAGGGTTTTATTTCAGAGCCTGTGCGCCACACACAGGCAAAACAATAACTTTAGAAGATAGTACGTTTTATGGAAAGTTCTATAAAGATAATTGATGTATTTGATCTACAATCATCTTTTGTAAAAAAATTCCCGAAAACGCTGCAATTTACTCAATTTTACCTACGCGCCAAGGAGTGAAAAATGTAAAGCTGCTCTAAGCAACCGTCCTATAATGAAAGCGCGATGCTCTAAAAACACAAATAAGTAACGTTCGAATGAATACGTGAAACGGTCCATTTATAGCGAATTTTTCTTTCGTACCTGGTTTTCCACCATATTGAGAAGTTCAAATGGCGCTCACGTGCCCGAAAAATTTTTGCCGCTCAAAATATTTTGGGAAAGTACTCTAGAACTACACTGCAAACGCAAACTAGCCGAATTGGGCGTTTTAAGGGCTACAATCCCCCTTAATACTACCTCCATCTGGACAGTACTACCTTAGGGTGTAATGAGGTGGGTGCAATAAAGTTCTGCGTCCTCAATTTTACTTCGTTAAGAAAATATGTGGAAGAAAGGAGGTAAATTCACTATCTGACGCCATTCGTCGAATGGAGTTAGAGGAACAAAAACTCCCATCTCATTTCCTCTGGCATGTTTTCTCTTTTTTTTTCCGAAGCTTTCCATAATGCCTTCAGTGCTGGCGGGCATGCATGCAGCTGTGCGGGGGAAAGAAGTAAAAGAAAGAGGCGGCATGCTTCAGCACACTAAAAATCCCTTGCACAGATAGCCCAGAGAAAGAGATATACGAGACCCTCCGAACGGCTGGAGAGGAAGCGAGCAAGCCCTTTGGCCTTGGCGGCTGCAGCCTACTCGGCCCGCCCCCGCCAGGTGAAAAGCAAGCCAGACGAGGCGCTACCGAAGTGAAATGGGACAAAGCTTCGCGCCGCATGCGCGCGCGAAGAAAAAAAAACAGAAAAAAAGAAAGAAACGTGAGGAGGGAGTCGTTCCCGCGGCGGCGCGATCGTCGTAGCATATGGTCGTAGCTAGGCAAGGCCGGCTAGGCCTTGTCAACACCACTTCTCAAGTGATCAGCTGTGTCGGTCGTGTGTGCGCGTTTTGTGCCTGCAGCCTCACTGTGTTCTCGCCGCTGGATGTGATATGCGTGGTTTGACGACAGTGCGACATGCTGTGCTGCGAGTGGGATAATCGCGACGGCCTGTCGACTCAAGCGAGCGTGCCGCTGTGCATTACCAAGCAGATGATGGGCACCCTGCGTGCTCGGCACATTCAGGAACAAAAATGGTAAGTAATACTGATGTTCTCTCTCTTTGCGAGCCCTTATCGTCGCCTATGCACCTGTAGATGACCTTCTGCACATTGCGTCGCTTGAAAAGTCCAATGAAAAGCAAAAAAAAGAAAGAAAAGAAAGAAAATCGGCATGTCAAGCTTGCGAAATGCCCGCACCATGAGCGTGGCATGTAACCCATGCCGTACATTACACGCATGTCATTCATTGTTTCCATGTTACCAGCTGTCATTTATGTACGTCATACAGTCACGTCAGGCTATGCCAATCTTGGTATGATATCAAGTTAGAGAACCGGACGCGAGTGCACCACGCTCCATGCCGTAAATGACATACATGTCGTTATTTTCATGTTACTATATGTCATTTATGTTCGTCGCACAATCACGTCACGCTATATCAATTTAGGTCTATGTCAAGCTAGCGAACCGGCCGCGAGCGCACCATGAGCGTGGCGTGTGTACATGACATGCATCTCATTATTTTCATGTTGCCAGCTGTCATTTATGTTGGACGTGCAGTCACACAGCACAATACCAATTTTGGTGTATATGGAGCAGGCGAAACGGCCACTAGCGCCCCCGAGACCATGTTGTCAAAATAACGCCATACATGACAAGCGTGTCATGATTTGCAAGTTAGAAACTGTCGTTTATGTGCGTCATACACTCTTGTGATGCCATACCTATTTTGGTAAATATCAAGTTAACGAAACAGTCGCAAGAGAACCAAGAGAGTGACGTGTAAATCATGTTGTTAATGAAATGCATATCATGATTTTCAAGTTAAGACCCATGATTCATGTTCTTCATGCAGTCGTGTCATGCCACACGAATTTTGGCATACATCCCATTAATGAAACACCCACACAAGCTATGAGTCGTAGGCGGCTAGATAGATAGGTAGATAGATCCGTTCAAAGTCGTAGAAGTGTTTAACAAATGCTTCGCATTTAAGTCGTTAAACTCAGATAGCAATGATGTGTGATGCATGTTTTGGAACTTCTGTGAATATCACTCATGCTTCATACGACCAGTCAATCGACCCAGGAGTGCGCCCTGATGAAGTTGTTTGCACGATATAATTTTCTTGCCTGCGATAAAGCATGAATGAGGCATGATGCTCTCAGGGAATATACATTAGAGCAAAAGGCCACGGTTATCACATTGTCACATGATGGAATGTGCATAAAGGACAACTTTGTTTTCGATTTATTGTTTTCTCCAACTTCATTTGTTTGTTTTAATCCTTCATCATCGTGTCGATTTGCGCACATTGACATGTGACAAGACCGTGCGCTCTCATTTTACAGCATCTACCTTGGATGCAGTCAACTACCCTGGACATCTTTCTCCCGCCATGCAACTGTGAGAACCCACCGAAGCACAGATTGTCAGGAAGTGAAAAGACTTTTCGGCAACAATTTTGCATTGCGCACTCTGCCCGTCTTCTGAAACAGCATATTAAGGTACATAAGCACTGTACCTTCACACATATGCATCAAGGAACAGTGAAATAGCATATCAAGGTACATTAACATCATTAGCTTGGATTCATTTAGCTAGAACGAATAAATCATGTTAAAGCTATACAATGACGGCCATATCATGTGACAGACATCTGCTAAGTGCAGTGTGTATTGTGAAGCACATGCGTTTTATGGTATTGAATGAATGGATAAATGTTTATTCCAGCAAAATACAGGAAATGGGCCTCAAGTGAAAAGCGACAGTGGTAGCTTGAGAAGTGCACAAGGCCCAGTAGAGCAAAAAGAGAGACAGAGCAGCAGAAACGTGTGCACGTTCAAAGGCAAAACATATACGCATACAAAAAAAAAACAGGAAAGGCAAAGCAGAAGAAACGTGCACATTCAAAGGCAAAACACCTACGCCATCTGCAAAGTGACAAAATCAAAAAGGGTGAACATTTACGCTAGTGAAAACAATCAAAATCAGAAAACAGTGAAAACAGAAAAGAAGGAACGGCCATTCAACGGCATGGAAGGAATGCAACTTCATTGGTCACGTATCAACAGTGGAATTTGCCAAGGTTACATGTGCATATTCTTAATAATAATAATAATATCTGGGGTTTAACGTCCCAAAACCACCATATGATTATGAGAGACGCCGTAGTGGAGGGCTCCGGAAATTTCGACCACCTGGGGTTCTTTAACGTGCACCTAAAGCTAAGTACACGGGCCTCAGACATTTTCGCCTCCATCGAAAATGCAGCCGCCGCGGCCGGGATTCGATCCCGCGACCTTCGGGTCAGCAGTCGAGCGCCATAACCACTAGACCACCGTGGCGGGGCCATGTGCATATTCTTAGCCATTATGAGATGTGCAAGGCTAATTTAATCGCATTGATATAAGTCAGCTGTTGAGTCTGTTGAACCAGATTGTTGAATCATCTTGTTTATTCCATCTCGTTAATTTGCTGTTTTGCATTATGTTGCCATAGTTTTCAAGGTCAATACATAGTATCATGACTGTTGACACAATTTGACAAGGTGAAAGCGCTGTTATTGTGCCCAGGCCTTAGTTTATCCTCACTAGAAGTGCGCTGTTTATTTTTGCCATGGTTCAGTGCCAAGTTGCCCAATCTTCACTCCTAAACAGAGTAGGTGCGTTAATCAAGACCTTGCTAACATTCACAACCCTTTTAAAGTGTACTTATAGTGATAACTTTACTGACATCAAAAACTACCCACATAATGGTAAACATGGCAAGAGTACACTTCTGGTGGTGTTTCGCATTTTTTTTACATCCGTTTGTTTTTCGCCCTGTGCACACGAAGTGAAACGCTCACAAGGAAGTACTTAGCAGCATCTCAATTTTGTATTTATTTCGTGTTTTGACAAAATGTCTGCAATAAGGATAGTCAAGTGCGAATCTTCGGTAAGACATTCATTTTTATGTATACAGAAATCTTAGTGGACTTCTTTTTTGTGTAATTTTCAGGAATACACTTCTGGCAAAGCAGCAAGTGTTGCTTGCCCACCAGTCTGTGTTCAAGTCAAGTGTATTGTGGCCATGAGTGTCGGCAGGATTTTGTCTTGGGGTGCAAGGCGGCGTAACGTGTCGGCCTGGTGAGCAGGAGAGCATTGGTGTAGCTTGGGTGGGGTCAAGTGCTGGTGTGTCTTGATGGCGGCAGGTGCCCTTTGTGCAAACCCCTGCCGACACCCATGATTGTGGGAACACCCTGATGTGCCTCACTTTACACTATGTCGAACAGCTCGTACATCTTACCACATTTAGGCCAACACTGGTATTGATGCAGAGTGTTATGCGCAATACTGCGTGCAACCTTTCTGATATCGTGTGCATTTGAAAATTTCGCATTGTTTAAAAAGACGCTGAGTGGACCCAGTGTTATTCAGCAAACATAAGTCTTAACAGGGGCAGTTGGGCGAGTTGGTGTATATTCATAGTTAAAGAGGGGGGCAAAAAAATCACAGCACAGAGAAATGAAGGGGACAGGATGACGCGCTACTAGCAACTGAAGTTTAATCGAAACCACAGAAAGATGTAAACACACAGTACGAAAAAATTACAAAACAATCACACATCCATAGAGGAATGAAGGGGGCAGACAGGACAGTACGCTACTAGTAACTGAAGTGTAATCAAAACCACAGAAAGATATAAACACGCATGACTAAAAAAGCCAAGCACATGTTCAACTTCAGTTGTTAGTAGTGTGTCGTTCCGTCCCCTTTGTTGCTATGTGTTCTGATTTCGTTTTCACGTTTTCCTTACCTATGAACTGAACTCCTGACTGTTTCACAGTCTCTATATATGTGTGGTCAATTTTTATTCATCCTCATGGCATATCAAGTCCTAGGATCCAGTGTGCAAAGCGACCAGTCACTATTTACAGGAATTTTTGTATTTAGTGCCTGTGATTGCCTAATTGCAAGTTGACGTTGCAGCCATGGTGCTTGGATTATTTTCAATGTGGTAATTATGCGTAAGCCATCAAGTGAGGAATTAAGGATGAACTTTTGAGTTACAGATGGCACTAGCTGGCATAAAAACATAGAAGCATGGCTGTACTTGTTATGCATATTAGAAGTATTGGTACATTGCAGTCATGTGATTATGCCGACAAGTTCCCAAGCACACTTCCAGAAATTTACGATGGCTTCCAGGTATCTGTGAGTAAATATGTACAGCAACATATGAAGGCAACCTTGTAATTTTGTGGGCATTGCTGAATGCTTTTATGCACCTTGGTAAGTGGACCTACAGTCAACACCACAGGTCTATTTTGGGCTTTTTTGTAGGAAACTCAACTCCAAAATCATGTGCGACATGTTTTGATGCCATAGGGCAAACTAATGCAATAAAAAACTGTACAACTGCCTGTCTACACGGTTTCATATTTCCCAAAAGTGATGCTAGCCTTATTGTACTAATTAGTTGCCTTCGTGTGTAGGCTGACACCAAGTTCCTTGGGTAGCTTATTTTTTTGGATTATACTTACATACTGGCACGGTGAAGTGCACACGTTAGTGCGCATCATGATGAGATTTTACACCCTACTTTCGTATTGCTTTACTGCTGTGAATTATGTATAGTGCTTAGGCTGTACTGTATATGTTGTTCCACGTGTTCAGTTTTGGGAGTAGGTTCTGTGCACGACGATGGAAATATACCTATATCCTTACATTGACACGAGAACTGCTGCTGTTTTGATTCCAATAAAATGTTGCAACCACTGGTTCTTGTATCAATTGAAGTATGACTACTTGTCGTGCATGCAAATTGAAGAAATGAATTTGTGCTTGCAAAACAAATTGCTGAAACACTGCCTGCTCAATGTAACTGCTTGTGTTTTATTACCAAACACATTGAACAGATGATTCACAGATTATGACACGTTGTAGAAGATAGGCAACAGAAAGACAGAAAGTCATCACTGTGTTCTAACGTAGATTGGGTGATCTTTTATCAATAGTAGCATAATTGAAGGTTGCTGTTGTATAAATAAAGTTTAACGTAGTGTGCAGGTGGACGAGGGAGTGCACATATGATAGTTTTTCCAGTTTTCTGCATATTTGCTACAGTCCTCGTGTTTCTGTGTTACGATTGTGAAATTCTGAATTGCAAACAAGCCAACCTCTGCTGCTGTGGTGAAGTCATTCAACAGAACCATATTTTCTCAAGAACAGCTGTTCCATTGAGGAAGAGGGTAATGCTTTTTTTTAATGGGTACTGCATCATCTGTCTGAGGGGAGGGCCAAGTACACATGGACGTTCACAAGAGAGAAGTGCAAGTACATTAACTTTTTTGTTTTGTGGGAGACCTGTCACTGGTAAACTGGGGAGGTTGACCTTGACCTTGGGGCACGCGTTAGGCATTCGCTTTAACGCGGTGGCGTGATGCTAATATAAAAGCTAATTAGTAAGAAATGTAGGTAGTATCCGAGTATGAAAGCAAACAAATACTGAATATGTGTTATAGAGAATCACTGAATGCCGTGCTAAAGCGTGCATTGCGAATAAGCGCTAATTGCGGAAATAGATAAGCGTTCAGCTGCTCAGAAGGCGCTGCTCGCGGCTGTACGCGCGCATTCAACGCACTTTATGTAGGCGCGTTACAATGTCCTTGTAACTCTGGAATTTTCTGCGTGTGTAATTTTCATATGCGAACGCAGGCGGTCCGCGCTAAAGGGTGCATTGCGAATAAGCGCCAATTGCGGAAACAGATTTTTGTTCAGCTGCTCAGAGCGCGCTGCTGCCCCTGCGTGCAGCTCGCGCAGTACGCGCGCATTAAATGCACTTAATGTAGGCGCGTTACAATGTTCTTCTAAGTCGGGCCTCTGCGTGTGTAACTTTCATATGAGAACGCAGGCGGTCTTCGAACCGCTCATAACACGCTGCCGCATCTGGACGCGCGCAGTTCGCGGCTGCAGAAATAACGAAAATTGCTCCACAGCATACGCTCATGGAATGCACATACGTTCGCTCATCTGAAGATACCTTTGTCACGCTGGTATTCACGAATTTAGCGCGAGCGAAGAGGGCACACGTTTATAATTTTTCTAGCGGCACGACACGGTGAACCGGAGAATTCGGAGCCGAGGGTGTTTACGTCGATCGGCTCGGCCTGCATGACGCCCCACAAATTATGTATTGACCTTCCGCAAGAGCAAACACACGCCGATGGTACAAGAACAGAAGTTCGAAGTTGTGCCGACGGGTTACCAGCCGCTTTGTACATACATTGGTACATATATAAGCCCACGAAAAAAGCAAGCTTGCAAGTGGTGGCGCTGTGGTGTAATGGTTATAGTGCTTGCTTTGAGTGCGTGTGGTCGCGAGTTCGATTCCTGTGTCGTGCGTACTTGTATGCAAATGTCATGATTGTGCATAAATACTTTGATGTCCATTATGTCCTAGTGATGAATAGTAGCGGAAATTGGCCGGTAAACGTAATATACTGCCTAAATATACTTTTTTTTTTCATTTCGCGACCGCTCTAGGGCCTCGTATAAAAGGAGGCTTTAACAGCTCTCAAAAGAAGCAGAAAAACTCTCAATGCGCTCTGTTCAAGCCCCCAAAATGGCTTACATAAAAACACCAACTTTACCTCCAAAAGGAGGCTTTAAAAGCTCTCAAAAGAACCAGAAAAACTTCCAATGCGCTCCGTTCAAGCCCTCAAAATGAGTTCAATAAAAACACAAATTTACCTCCTTAGTTCCGTCTAATCACTCCCTTAAAGGATGTAAATAAAACCTCCTTTTGAACCTCCTTTTGAAGGGGGTTTTGCGTAGTACCTCTTAGATGCACGTTATGCGTCGAGCCCGAAACTCCCTAAAAGGCTCAAACCCGTTTGCAGTGTAATGTCTATATGTGTGTAATTTTCTCAGATTTTTTCAGAGAAACTGATTTTTGTCGAGCGCCCCGACTGGGACAGTTGGCATGGAATGACCTATATATATATATATATATATATATATATTGATTCAAGAGAAGGATTCAGGTACGAAATATGGTTTTATTAACTGGTGGGCCAGCCGACACGTCAATAAAACCTCATTTCGTACGTAAGTCCTCTTCAATCATCTGTTGTACCGGAACCATCAATCTTCACACCCAAAGCACACACACACACACACACGCACACACACACACACACACACACATACATACATATATATATATATATATATATATATATATATATATATATATATATATATATACACTAAAGAACAAAGGGTTTCTAGGTCCGGTGAAATATTCACAGAAACAGCAAACAGGCGCGTGCGAAGCAATATTTTATTTACGTTTCGCTCGGGGTCCGAGCTTCATCAGAAGCTCGGACTGATGAAGCCCGGACCCCGAGCGAAACGTAAATAAAAAATTGCTTCGCACGTGCGCCTGTTTCTGTTTCTGTGAATATATATATATATATATATGCGGGAGAGTAACAACGTAGATGCGCCTCCATAAAAAAAAAAACTGGTTATTTTGTCGGCGTTTTGACGGGAAGCCAGTCTTTTTCAAGACCTAACAATATTTACAGCGTGCGCGTGAAACACCTGCTGAAACAAGGCATTTGTGTAGCTAGAAGTGTCATGCAGCTTCATGGTGGCCGATCGCAATTGCTTGTTACCAACTTTAGCAACGAGCATCGACACCTTTTCCGCGGCGCTTCGATAGCGTTTGCTAACGAAGTAGCAAGTGTTAACAACTGTTTCACGTCGGAGGTAGTGGACACCGCAGATACGTCACTGGGTAACATCGACACCAATCCTGCACTGTCGACCGATAACCAGACCGCGCTGCGCACGCCCTTGTTAGAATTCAGGTCCTGCTTCGCAAGTTCCTCAAAGGTGCTACAGACATCCATCACTCGCCACCGGATCATCACTCACGAGGACGCATGCCCAATAAAGCAGCACCGTTACCGCGTGCTGGCAAAAGAAGGCGCAGCAATAAGTACGCAAGTCCGCGAGATGCTTGACGATGGCGTCATCCAACCATCCAACTGCCCGTCTTCAGTCGCCCTTGTGAAAAAGAAAGACGGGACGCTAAGCTTCTGCGCCGACTACCGGAAGCTTAACAACGTCACTAAAAAGGATGTGCACCCACAGCCGCGTATCGACGACTCGGTCGTGTCCACTATTTCTCTTTAGTAAAACTTGTTGTTGGGCTAGTTGATGCATGTTACAAGAAATGCGTCGTAAAGGTCTTGGTTCTTGTAACTATTTGTCTTCTCTAGATCTGAAAAGCATTTACTGGCAAATCGAGGTAGATGAGCGAGACAGCGAGAAAACAGCCTTCGGGATTACAATTTCGAGTGCTACCTTTTGGCTTGTGTTCAGCAACCTTCCAGCGAATGATGTCCTCGCAGGACTGAAGTGGCAGACTTGTCCTTGGGGTCTTTTCTACCACGTTCAAACAACATCTTCACCGCCTGCGGAGTGTGCTATAGAAACTATCCGATTGGCAGTCCTCACACTGAAGCCAGAGAAGTGCCACTTCGGTTATGAGGAGCTCAAGTTTCTTGGGCACGTAGTAAGCACCAAAGGGGTCTTGCCCGATCCAGACAAGCTTGCCGCTGTGGCCGCATTACCAGCTCCTGGCGATAAGAAAGCCGTCCGGCGTTTCCTTGGTTTGTGCACCTACTATCGCAGGTTTATGCACGGCTTTTCGCAGATAGCGGAACCCCTGACTCGCATCACAACGGACGACACGCCATTTATCTGGGATGATGAGCAACAGGTGACTTTTGCTGAACTGCCACAACGCATGACAATCAGCACCCCCGTTCTCGCTCATTTCGACGATGATGCTGATACAGAGGTAGACCTGTGCGCCGCCGCCTGATTTATTGCGATAACAATTATATGGACAGTCTCGACGGGTTTTTGCCGTCGCCGTTGCCGTTGCCGTCGCTGTCATGTCCCTCCGGTATGAAGTCCAAATTGATAAGATCCCCCCGCGCATCGTATGTTCTACCGCGTGTAAAAGCGCGCGAGCGGGGGCGATGAACGCGGCCGAAGCAGAGATTAAACGAGCCGGCCCATTTCCGTCGCTCGGAGGGTGCATGCGGTAACATCACCCCGCTCGGGAGGCCTGCCGTAGAAGCAGACAGGAAACGCTCCGCCCGTCTTTAACGAGCCTTAAAAGGCGCGAAGACGCGAGGGGGGGGGGGGGAGTGTCGCGCGAGAAGCAACTTTGAACTTTGAATCTAAGGTCGCGATCGCTGGCGCGCGCGCTATATCGGCAGCCATCACAGCGCGCGGCTCATATACCCTTTTACGTGCTGCGCTCTCAACGCGAAGTGACTATGCGGACAGCATCTCTCCTTGGAGCGGCCGTATTCTCTTACACCAGCGTTTTGTAGTTACGCGAAATCGGGTACAAACAGTTAGCTGCATGCCTCACTTCGTATAACACTACAATTTGTTGCTGTCGCATTCATTGCTTCGCCCTTGCGGTGAAACTGACTTTCTTAATCTCGCCTCGAGCGCCGCCACCCAAGTCCCAACAGAGGTCACGCCGCCGCCGCACAATAGTTGTTGCGCGCCGCCGTTTGTTTTTTTTCTTTTAACATGAATGGGGAATGTGGACATAAAAAACAGCACTTCATTGTGGGAGCTCTGCCAGATGTGTCCACATAATGAACTGGTCATTTCAGTCGCCGCTGATTGGCGGGAGCTCGGCGAGCAGCGCGCCCTCTGTTTCCGGATCTTCTTCTGCAACGCCATTTTGACGTCAGGAAGCTTTCACGACTCTCGACACGAAGGAGAGGGTCGGAATGTGCTTCAACGCAATGAACGCAGCCCCCGAGATCCGCTTTTGGGCGCACATCTCGGAGGCCGTGCATGCACTCTGATCGCGTTAGCCGTCGAATTAGGTTTGATGCGTCCGCCCGTCTAACGCACCTCTGAGGGCCGGTACGCCTTCCCTGCATCGTTCTCAAACATCTGGGACACATTCATGTGCAAGTTCAGACTACTTCACAAGTTCTTGTTTCTGTACATTTCGTCCACTTTTTTTATTACACTGGGGATGTGCTGGCGAGTTCGGCGCGTCGACGAGATCGAAAGCGAGGTGATATCACTACTCACCGCTTTTTCGAGTAAGTGAATGTGCTCTGCGGGAACGGATGGGCATCTTTAGATGGACACATCGAGAATGCTACCCGGAAGTTGTCGTATCTTTCTCTCCTCCTGAAGTATCACGATTATTGTCTGACCTCAACGCTGCGGCGTCCTCCAGCCTTAAAGGGCGACGAGCGAACTCGCTGGATAGCATGTAATTGGAGTCTTGGACCTAGTACACTGCGCATAGATGAATAAAATAGATAAGCAATATATATCGATGCGTTAGTAAACTCTTTCCTCTCATTTTTACTCGAGTAAATCGATAAATAGATATAGAAGGGCAATGAAATCTTAGAATAACAGATAGCTGAGCCAGTTGGTGGGTATTCATTTTAAAAAGACACGACTTGCAAACACGGACACAAGAGAGAAGTCAAGAGAGGGAGCAGTTATCTCTCACGTAGAACACCACGCGCACCTGATTGATAGCTGTATCGCCTCTTGCCTGGGCATGCGCAGATAACTATTTGTGTCTACCTTCTTATCCGCCGCTGTACGATTTTTCAGTTGGTAGCGGTGTTTGTGATGTCTTGATTACTCTTTTGTGTCCGTGTTTGCATGCCCTGTTTTTTAAAGGGACCCAGAACAGCCCCTGGAAATACAAAATTGAGCACGTTATTCTTTCTTGGTGGTTTTTGACACACTTGGCGACGCCAGAACGGCGATTCACATGACATCATCAGGGCACATACAACTCGATTGGCCCATATGCGAGAAATATCAGTTGTGAATTGCGTTGCCATGCAGTCACCCACCCCTTCTTCCTTTTCTCGCATGACTTTCGCTCTGTTTTGGGCATTTCCGATTGCGCAAGCGGAGATAACAGGGTGTAGCCGAAATCCTGATAGGCTCGACGCTTAGCATTGTACGCGTGCTTTATGAAGAAATATGTGGCGATATCGCCTGTAAGAAGGGCAGGGAAGGCGAGAACGAAACCAATGGAAAAAAGCGCCGGATTATTTGACTCTTGCAACGACCAACTTTTTACAGAGAAGACGATGCAGCTCTGCAGAAGAAAGCAAGCCCGCTTCCACGGTTTTGTATATTGACTGCAATAAATATTATGTGCACACTCTGGACAGGTTTTCACCACCATGTTCGCTATAAATTGCAAATCGATAACATTGCCCTGCGCATCGCATGCTGTAGTCTGGAGCTCGCGAGCGCTTGTGAGGAAGCTTCCTCGGCTGAAGCAGAGATGAAACGAAGTGGCCATCTCGATAAGATCATCCTGCGTGCGAGGCCTGCCGATCCTCGACCAAAAAAGTAATGCCCGCCCGTATTTCGCTCGACCACGAAGCATGAAGGGACGCCGGTGTGCTGCGTGCGTGGCTCGAGCAGCAACTGTGAACTTTGACTATAAGCGCAGCGTGTATTACTAGCGCGGTACATAAAAGAAAGGAACACGACACAGACGCAAAGAAATGGCATGAAATAAACAGTTGGAAGTTTAGCGCTACGTCTGCGTCGTGCTCCTTTCTTTGATGTACCGCGCTAATACACGCTACGTTCATGGATGACCAACTCGCCCGATCAGCAACCATTTTGACTATAAGGGCGCGGCCGGGAGCGCTGGCGCGCGTGCTATCTCGGCAGACATCAGCAAACGGCTCGTTCGCCCCTCTACGCGCTAATACGACAAACGGCACGAAAGCCTCAGTTAAGCGATAGCGCGGCTGCAGCATAATGGACATTTCTAACTGTATACACACGTAGTCATTCTTGCGCAATAAAACAGCTGCCAGCGATGTTGATACATGAAACACCGATGAAGCAACTACCCCTCGTGGCACTGCAGAAGGCGTTGTGCTCGCTAGGATTACAATCTTCGGCCACTCAGGTTGCCACGCTGACCGGAAGAGAGACTTGAGCTACTTTGCTTGATGCAGCGCACATGGAAGAATTAAGAAGCGCAGGACAGGCGCGAGTAAATTTTATTAGGCAATACCAACTTATATATATGGACCATCGCTAAAAAGACATATATTCAGCGTCACTTAGCGAAATTCACGGCAGGCTTATCGCCTTTCCTTTGATCTGTTGTTTTTGGCGAGGCAGTACGATCGCGTCGCCTTCCTGACGGGCGACGAGGGTGAGCGCTGGCCTACGTAATGGCATCCGATAAACCTCATTGCAATCTGTACATACGTGTGTTTTTTTCCCACCAAGGAACGCTTTCAATGCCTTTTGTTTCCTTATCAAAGCTTTTCTGCACTTTTGCGCACATGGACGCAAGCTTATGTGGAGAAGAAAAAACCACACCAACACCGTATCGTTTGGCAACATTTTCCAAACCACATGCCACTCTGTATGGAAGCCCGCAGCATGCGCTCGTTCACCAGAGCGCCGCGATGCCATTAAGCGTACCCTGAGGTACGTACCTGTATAGGAGTAGCAGCAGTCGGTTCAATACTGTTGTCGCATACCGCATCGTTCCTATAGCCATGCATCGCCGTTATGCAGCCGTCATCGTTGCTAACGTGCCTCAACACCACCGTCAATATCGTTATCATGCCATCGTAACTTGATCGTCGTCATACAAGCTTCACCACGTGCCGTTCTGACGTTGTTGTCGCGCAGTGGTGCTTATATCGTTGCCAATCCGCGCCCCTGCTTGATTTGGCGTCTGGATTCTGTCGTAACTTGTAAGCTGTGACGCGCATGAACAAGTGCAAAGTTGTTTGCCGATAGATTACGCACTGCGCAGGAGGAACGATACGCATAACCGTTCGTTACGTAGCCGTTATTGAAGCGTCACTCATTCCTCAAAGAGGGTTATTGCATAAGGAGTGGGATGACGCAGGCACTCGTTCCGTGAAATCAGAGGTGATTCCGCCACCTGTCTCAGCAATGGAACGCCATTGTGCACGGTATAGCCAAGCGCGTTCTCCTGCGGACCTTTGCTTCGGCGCAAGGGCGATCTGCGAGCCGAGGGAAGCCTGGCTGCGTTGACAGTTTCGACGGCCTGCGAAGCTTCCGAGGGTAGGAAGGCGCATGCGCAAGGCTCCGCCCCTTTCCCGCGTCGCTTCCGAGAACCCATCTAACGATTTCAACGGTGCCGGTCGTTCAGACTTCCAGGAACTTCTCGATGCGGCGCGCGATTCCCCGGAAAAATCTCGGATGAGGAACGGCCCTGCGCTCGAAACGTCGCTCCGCGCAGCCCCACACCGCTTCCTCGCACCTTCTAACCGCATGGAGCAGCAGTGCCTTCGTGGTAGCACTGGCCATGTCAGTCAATGTTACGACAAATGAAAATAAGCATGCTTCCAAAGCCGGTTGTACTATCGTTGTAATGACTTGAGTTTTAAATATCTACATATGCATCAATGCTGCCGGGGCAGCCGCTTTTATCACGCATTCATTTACCGACAGTGAAAGGAACAGCACAAAACATCTGCGATTGTGCGCAGTTCGGCGTGGAAGGAAACGTCGTTTTCCGCAGGCGAAATTCGAAGCCTTCGCTTGCTGTTCGTGTCGTCATCATCACCAGCCTATATCCACGTCCGCTGCAGGTATTCTTATGGCTGCGCACTTCGCCGTCCCCCTTGGCAGCGTTCGAATCGGTTCATTCGCATGGAATGCTATAATTGTGCAGCTTACGCACAGCGGCAAACTACCGCACCAACCCATCTTCCGGTGCATCTTTTTTTACTCCGGTCAACTCAGATACAAACATTCTCTCGTTCTATAGGGCCCACTTTTCTTCTCTCGACATTACCTTTGTGTTTCCCGTATTCAGACCGTCCTCAACGCTTTCTTGGTTTAGATCCTGAGTTTTTTGTTGCATTTTGTCGCCGCTATTGAAGATCACGAGGTAACCTGCCAACCGAAAGATGCTCATATAGTCTCCTTCAATACTTATTCGTAGTTATTTCCAGTGTAGTCGTTTGAATACCTATGCAGTGAAACCACACTGAGCGATTGTATCAACTTGCCTGGCCCGTTTTATTTTTGTTTTTCTTGCGGAGAAGCAAGGTAGCTTTGTAGATGTTAGCCAAGACATTCGCATGCCTTAACTACTTTTTGGCGTCACAATGCTTCCGAGGCCGTTGGTGTCTGTATACCGAGTCTAATAAGTGCACTTTTGTAGTCTATACGAAAGCCATATAATTGGTTTGCTGAACTAAGGGATCACGTGGCTGTAATATATGGTAATCGCGGATAATTTGAGCCTAGGAGACGCCTACCGACGCCTACTTTTGCTTAACTTTGTTTTGCGACAAAGCGGATGCAGGCGATGCGGAGCCAAATAGAGCCGAAAGGACGAAGTTTAGACAAATCCGTGTACTACCCATCATTCCCATGCTGGCTGAAGCGCCATGCGTTGCAGCTCCCATAGACACTAGCGCCAGAGTTCCCTCTAGCGTATCTATAGGAAACTCTGTGGTCACAACCAAGGGACGAAGACGAGACTGATCATTGAAATGTTCGGTCGTACATTAAAAAACACGATAGAACCGTCGACGAACCTGGAAACTGTTACATTGCTCCTCAGCGTCTTCAGCTGCGTGGACAAGCGTCGGTCAGTGAATACAGATCGCTTAAAATAGGCGCTAAGCAAGAGCCGATACACACTCCTGCTTTCTGTAGGAAAGGAATCCTTGGAATGAACGTGGAAGCTAAATAGAATCCGAGCAGTTCCAGGAACGCGCCCACTGAAAGACCGGTTTCACAAGACAAGTTTACGGAGCCGAATTCGTCGATGCACCCTTCAATGCAAGGCAAAAGCTCGTTATGGGTCAAGGAATAATAGAGATCGTTTACATAGATAGCGAAGGTGTTAAGGACTTCATTGGCATGAGTGGCTAAAAAAGCCCCTCATTAATGAATGTACTGTGTGACCCATCACCTCCTTTCTGGGGGCAGGACGCTGTGCCGGCAGGACACCGGATTGGCGGGGACCGGTTTCGAGTGCCTCAGTGTTGGCAGACTCGGGGCTTTATAAACAATCTCTTTTACGGTCTTGCTTACTATCGCTCATCATGCAAGGATATAAATAAACCCCTGTCCTCTTCCTCACTGCAAAAGAAGGGCTAAGGGGACCGGCGGTGGGGCCAGCTACCGTTGACCCGAGTTGTAAGAGTGGGCAGACGAGATGAAGTTTGCGGGATAACGTGGCTGCTGCAAGCACAGGACCGGTTCCATTGGCGAGAGGCCCTGCAGTGGGCGCAGTCAGGGTGATAGTATATGTGACGCTATGAAACCGGCACAGACGCCATGCTTTTATTCTATAGGCACCGTACAGTCGAGTATGTAACTGCAGCGACGCAAAGCCTAGCGGATAAAAAAGCAATAATAAGACGGTCAAAATTGAACGCGATGGACCTCCCTGCATGAGTGGGCGGTTGTGGCCGGGCTACACGGGGGACGCGTGCCCCTAACGGCCAATGTCAGCGAACTTGGGACGGGCCAGTGCGAGCAACGCAGCTGCCTCTAGCCAGTGGACGGTGCCTCTTCGTCAGCTTCTATGGACGAGAAAACCTGGGCCAGGGGGCGCTACGGCGCCTGCTAACAGCGCGTCCCCAATGTGGAAATGACGCGCAGCGCGGTCGCGTCGTGGCGCAGTCTCCGCTTTGTTTACGTTGATGCGTCCGCGTTTTCCTTCGCTGCGCGTGCTCACGACGACCAGTTTTCGACGGCGGCAGGTCGCCTGCTTGCGGAAACAGCGATGCAAAGATTGCAATGTGGATTCAAGAAGATTGCCGACGCCGACAGCTTTATTTCGTGGCGGCAACCTCAAGAAAGGGGAGCGTCTGCTTCCACATGTGTACGGCGTTGAACAAATTGTCGACGGTGATGTCGCAGTGAAAGCCAAGTGCGTGTCGCAGGTGTCCGACAAGATTGTTCACGACGTCGAGTTAGAGGGGATTCTTTAACGGGAAAAAAAATCGAAGTGCGCGGTAACAATGGTCTTCTTGCGCTTCGTCTTTATACAAATGGGGTCGTCGTGGCCGCGAATCGAGCTCGCGTCGTCAAGCTTAGCGGCGCACAACACATGCATTTAACTGACACGGCGGGTGCCACTATAAATTCAACTATGCGACACGACTAAACAAAGCGGTCGCACGCTAAAAACAGGCTTATTGCGTTTCTTCGAGCGGTCGCGACATGGCATGCGAATGCGGAATTATGCGACTTACTTGACTCGGCGCACTGCAGTTATCCATGCTTGTCGTCTGTCCTTCTCGTACCACTTCCCCGGAAATCTGTAGAACTTCACGGTCGGCCTTCGACCTTTCGTGTTTTCGTGGCTGTTGTGGTAATCAACAACACAGCAGTACTGCGTGCCCGCTTTCCTGGTTGGTGCGGTCGCGCTCGCCATCGCGAAAACAACGCACGCGCGCGCTCGCGCCGTAGAGAACGCAGGCGCGCGCCTGCGCAGACGCGACCTTCAAGAGCTCCGCGGGTCCGCCAGGGGAGCATTCGGCGCTGGCGTCGCGAGCGCGATCTTTAGGTTGCCTCGTCTATTCGCCGCGAGATCGGGCTACAGGTGGCAGCACCGTCGCCGCGCTAGTGTGGATGGGCGGTTGTCGGCGCGTATAGAAACGCACACAAGACCACTTTGTTGTGAGCGGTTTGACCCGATTTCCGGCAAAGAAAATGCGTTGACTGCAGCTTTCTGGTAATAGGTGCGCTCTTCATTCCCGAATTAATGCACGAAGCGCGCCGAACGTTACTATTACTTAAGAGTAGCGCATTCTGCCAACGAATCGGTAGCCCGCCTTCGGCAAGTCGGCGTTTTCGCAGTGGATGACGTTTTCTTGTTGTTTTATCTGCACAGGTTTTCTTGTGTTCCACCTATATACGCACTGCTGTAGCGCGACTGAATCAATTATTACTTTTTGTTCACCTGGATACCCCCCAACAAAAGAAAGCCCGTATTCCTGCACGATGAGTTCAAATAGCACTTTCTTATTCATCCGCATTTCTTATTCAGTTCTTCATGAATGTAGGACAGTTGATAGGTTTACTGAGGAAGGCTACGTGGCTGACAGCACTTTAGCGCTACGGGGACGTTTAACACACACGCTTTTTTGTAACGGTACACGAAGGTAACTGTACAGCACGGAACTTCTTCGATTGATTACTTCCCAGAGTAATGGAAAAAGCCCGGTTATTTCATGCGGCCAAAGTACGTTTTTCATGCGAATAATTCCGCTGCCTTCCGTCATCTATAACAACGCAACACCAACGCTCAAGATAATGTAAGAAAAAAGATGGTGGCTTCGCGTGAAATTACTGCGACATAAATGTAAAGCACGCCGTTTGGATTTTTTTGACCATCAGGGCTCTTTAACACGTACCTAATCGAAGTACGCGGTGTTTTTGTATCGTGGGACTGGGACCGTACACACTAAAGCTCGTCGCGTAACCTAGAAACGAGTCCCGAAGTAGTACACCTAGCCACAACGCGCAAGGCACGAGACCTTTTTTTTACCACCGACCTGCTAAAAGGCTACTTCACATGAGATTTAATACTTCTCATCTTTAGGGCAACGCCTAGTGCACTTTGCAATGCGCTTGAACCACAGAGCGGCACCTACACTGATATGCCTCTCGTGAACAGAGGGTACGACGACCACACACAGCACTCTCGACAAGTGCACTCACTGATATTATTACAGTACATATCTAGCCGATCAAGGCCAAATGCTTCTTTACATCGTGTTAGGCATAATACATACGTATTACCGCTTTTTGAGCACCTGCACGGCGTACGCGCACATGCAAACACAACGTGGCTAGCAGGCGACGCATGGAGCAATCCACACTAGGCGCGGTTCGGCCAGCAGCCGCTAGGCGGCGACTCCGCTCGATCTCGCGGCCAATACTCCCGGGCAACTTTTCTTGGCAATGAAGGGAAAGCTATGAGGGCGGAGCGTCTGGGCATGTACTGCTAGGCGAATTAGTCCGGTTTGGCGCACGTCTCGTAACGCCGTGGAAAGTGACTGCTAGTACTGCTAGCGTTGCATTCCGATGCAAACGCTGCTTAGCGTCTAACGTACGGGTAAAAGGAGCGACTTTTTCACGCACGCAAAAACGCAAAGTGACAACTTATAAAGTAAAATAAATGCATATATCTCGCTTGTGAGCGCTGCGTTCCGTCTCAAAAAGCTACTTGTAGAAAATGAAGGAGTATTTTATATATCTCACGCAGAAAATACGGACGCAATTCTGGGACTACATTCATTAGCGGTAGGATACGTGCATTGTGGCTCTGTAGCCTTCGCTTCATTGCCATGAAAAGTTGTCCGCGAGTATTGGCCGCGAGGAGTTACGGAGTCGCCCTCTATCGGACGCGCCTCGATTGCGTGCTAGGTATACAGGACACCGCCGGCGCGCTCCCCATAGGTTTGGCTGTCGGCTCTACAAAAAACATGGTTGATCCCTCCGTCATAGAAATCGGAATAACACGAAAGTAAAGCGTGCCCTTACAGAAGTAACTGAATGTTTCCTGTACACTGATATAAGAGAGTTTGCACAATGTATATTGATGTCTGGCAGCTATAGCACCGTTTAACGTGGATTTTCCCACTTTGATGATTGGTGGTACATCTCCATACCGACGACTAACGTCCCTGCTTAATGATTAAACAACCCCTTGTGGTAGCTGCTGTAGTTAACGGTGAAAGCGTAATCAGAGAACGAGGTGTGATAGCCTGAAGAGCGTCGTATATTGGACGCAGAACTTTGTCGCCATCCCGCGGCATGTTAAAATGTGATTGAACACCACGGCCGGACTAGAGGGAAACGCAAAGCGCGTCGTGCCGCCCCGGTACCCCGGCCGCGATTTTTCTAGGGGCGAGCGCGTGAGCGGGGAACGCGGTGTTACAGCCTGGTGGGGCAGGCGCGCGTCGCAGAGCTATGAGCGAGGCCGACCGAGGCCAACGCTTTTACGATGCTGAGGGAGCCTACATGACCGGCAACGGCCGGTCATGTAGGCTCCCTAACGACGCTTGGCTAAGGTCGCCACCTCTCGGTGTGTTAAGGCATTGACAACATTGAACTTCTATTGAAAACGCGCTGAATGGGAGGGACGTGTAACGCGTTACAGGTGCTAACCGCGGAGGCCACAGTAATGACGAAATACTTTACCGCTCCCAGAGGGCAACACCACACCACCGATCGGGAGAGTAGTAGATATAAAAGGCGTGTTTGTAAAGCCTCTAGAGTCTGTGAACGTGATGTAATTCATGTCAGGAAACAGGCAATAAAGCAAAAAAAAAAAGACCGTGGCGCAGTGGATAGCGTGCCCAGCATATGATGTTCCGGACCGAGCGGTCGTGGGTTCGATGCCCGCTGACGGAACTTTTTCTTCTTTGCCATCTGATCGTGTATATTTTTTCAACGTCATTTCCGTGACCGAAATACGTCACTGAAGTCTTGGTGGACCCCGGCATAAAACAGTTTCGTGTTAAAACACCTCGCGGAAGCCCTCCAGGGCATCTTTGTAAGTACTTTCGAAAGGAACTGTGTTCTTTACTGTCAAAATAATCTTTTTCAACGAACTGAAAGCTGTCTCTTTGCAGAAAACCGAGCACCCGCTTCACGCGGTCGCCGCGTTGGAGACCCCTGAACCGGCCTCTTGCGTGAAAGGTAGTCACTCGGTGAGTGCAAACTATGTGAAATATCTCGTTAGAGTAGACTGCCTGTATAACCAAACGGAGCATAACAGAAAGAAGCCTCAAGCCAACGATCGCACGGGTTTGCGACGACTGACGGTGCCTCTGCATGCATGTATGAGCGTCTGCATGCATGTTCGTACTGATGGTTTCGCTTTTGCTGCGAGCGCGCTTTGGCACATGGCTGTCAACTTTAGGCCGCAAAATATGAGAATTTGTGAGTACACAAACAACTACTGTTGCGCGGACGCTATCAGAGCAGTTCAAAAACAATTTCGTTACAACTACGGCTTCGGTGCGCATGGCAACTTTGTGATGTGCCGTCCCGACGATTTTTTTTTCGGTCTATATTCGTGTACGTTTCGATGCCATTTGACAAGTTGTCTCGCACTGCGTATTGATCGGTCTTCTCTGCGGGCAAATGCCGCTGCTTCTGTTTCTTTATTCAGTGCATTCGTTTCGTTTGGTGCTCACACAAAACGTGAGCAAATGCGACGCCTTTTTTTTTAATGCTCCTTAATTATCGATCCCTTTGCATTCCAGTGAACTTCACGCTCTCTGTCATCAACAAATTCATAGACCAAAGCTTCACCACTTCGACATTGCTGGTGGAAGGAGAAGCAGTCTACGAGACCGAGCATGTAGCAGCATGCAACGCCAAGGAAAAGAAAGAAAATCCAGTAACCTTTGCCGGACTTGTTCTGCAAACGTCGGCTGTGAACTAGGACCCACATGAACTTGAAATAGCGGTGAATAGAAGTTATTGCAGCAACCAGCAGGCGCAAAACAGGATAGCAATTATTTGGCGAGTATGCCAGCAATTTTGGCCGCAGTGTCGTGTCTAACGCCAACAGGGTGGCATCTTTCCCACGTAAATAAATGAGGCTCCAAGAAAATACATGGCGTTGGAGAGGCCCAACGTGAGTTTGAGAGTGGCACAAATAAATTTGGGCTTTTTAGCCCATTGTGTTTGCGTCAGGGGAATGCAAGCTCGACTGAAAAAATGTTATTGCCTACATAAATGCAGCACACAGCCGCCGGATTTGACTCTCGCTAGTCCACCAGCAAACGTCGCGTAGCTTATGAAGGCAAAAGCCTTAGATGCCTCTTCAAACGGGAAGATTGACCGACGGCGGCGTCAAGACGAGTGATGCCGCCGTGATGACGTCATCATGACTTCACAGATCTCCTAAATTTGTAACTTCATTATGACACCACCATGATGTGATATAGCATGATGTCACATGATGACGTATTCACACGACATGGTCCCTTTGCATTGCCTGCGTGACTGGTGGGCCGATCACAGAGGCAATGCAAAACTTATGCAGCTTATGAAGGCGAAAGCCCTAGATGCCTCATCAAGTGGGAAGATTGCCCGTCGGCGTCCCGCGTCGGCGGCGTCAACACCAGTGATGCAAAAAATGATCGTCACATGATGGTGTCACCTTATGACGTCATCATAACGTCACAGATCGCCAAAATATGTAGCATCATTATGACGTCACATAACGTGACGTCACATGATGACGTATTCACACGTCATGGTCGCTTTGAATTGCCTCCGTGATCGGTCACGGAAGCCGTGCAAAACCGCGTTAGGTGCAGAACGCTTTTGGAGGGGGGCGCGGGGAATCAGTACAACTACTGACAAGAAGAAGATGGCTTTCGCCTTCTAGTCATCTTTAGCGAATGCATAAGGGACATATTGTAATAAAGAAACTTAGCGCAATTGATAATTTGCACAAAGCACTCACAGAATCACACACGCACACACTCAAGACACACACACCACACACAGCGCTTACTACCAACTGTTTATTGTGCATGACAGACCAGCTTATATACGTAAACGTTGAAGCGCGAAAGCAATGACCAACAAAGATGCGTGTCACAAAAGTCGCATATGATTAACATTGCCTGCGCATAATGTCCTAACGTACGCCATGAAAAGGGTTTCTTTTTTTGTCACTTACGCCCAAGGCGAAAGGGCTCTAATTCTTCGCTAAGAATGGTGTGCCGTAAGCGTACGCGCACCGCTTAGTGTGTGTTAGCGTGGGCCGTAAGACGAGCATCCGAGCTGCTCCTGATCATGTGTCTTTGTTTTGTCTATTTTTATGTTGTCTATTTTTGTTTTGACTGCTTGCCGTGAAGGCCACTGCCAGCAGAGCATGAGCCTTAAGATGAACATCTGAGCTACGTGACGTGATTTTGTTTTGTCTAGTATGGAACTGCTTGCCGTGAAGGTCACCGCCAGCAGAGCCAGAGCCTTAAGACGTGCATCCGAATTACGTCTCAGATCATGTGCTTTTGTTTGTGTTATGTCTGAACCACCGGACGTTGTGTCCGAGCCACGTTGCAGATCATGTGCTTTTGTTTTGTCTATTGTTAAACGGCTTGCCGTAAACGTCACCGGCGGCGGAATCTGAATCACGGGACGTTGTATCCGTGCTACGTCTTAGACCGTGTGCCTAGGCGACCGCGTGACTGGTGTTTTGTCTGTGAGCTACTGGTTCGCCCGTGAAGGACACCGAAAGTGAAGTGTGAACCATGCCCGGTAGCAACCAGTGCCTACGTGACCGCTTCAAGGATGCATCGACACTACACTAGAAGCTGGGGCCGGCGGCCAGAGAAACGTATAAAATACGGCCCCATCCTATGCTTCATCAGTCTGCTCTACGCCGGAGAAGAGATCCACGCTGGGCAACTCCCGGGACACAACGCAGCCACCCAGCACCCCCGGTCATCGTCGAGCCGCCGCTGACCCATCTCGCCAGCTTCGACGGCCGCTCATGAACGGCGCCGGTGTTGAAGGACTCTGCTGCGCCCGGTTACGTATGTCAATCGCTTGACTTAGTGGACTGCGAACTCTAATTGTTGGTTAACCTCTTGCTGTTTGGTCTTCCATCCGATATTGCTCATTGTCGCTACATATTTCAACTTTCATGCATGCTACACTCATTCGGAATAATTGTAGACTGTATAACTAATTCACCTTTGTGTTAAGGATAAATGTTCGGTTATCTTTGTTTAAACGCATTATTAAAGCTTGTTGTTCTTTGATTGGAGAAGGCCCTTGACTCTTTCATACCGGCGATTGGCGCAAGCCATACACCAGAGGCCCAACCCCCATGCCACTTCTTGGGAGAAGCTTGTGCTTCGGCCCCGAGTCGTGACAATGCGCTTGAGCGAGAAAAGCGATGCAGGAACGAGCCACCACCCATCAACGTAAAAAAGTAAAACTCTTAAAAAAACGAAAAAACGGAAGCAGATAGCCCGCTAGCAGCAACAGCTTGTCTCGAGAAAAGATGGGTGTGTGTGTCAGCTTGTCTCGAGAAAAAAGGTGTGTGTGTGTCTTGAGTGTGTGCGTGTGTGATTCTCTGAGTGCTTTGTAAAAATTATAAATTGCGCTAAGTTTCTTTCTTACAATGTGACGAGTTACCAACTAGCCCAACAACAAGTTTTAATAAGCATAAGGTACCCTGTGCGTTTTTTAATTCAACGTATCTAAACAATGACTCGCGCATCTGCAGCCGATTTTGTGGACGCTGAGCACGGGGCCGACGATCAAGAGGTCGCACAGGAGAGTTCTGAGATGGCATCGAACGTGGTAAAAGGTAGCGCCTTTTCCATCCTGTGGCAGATAAGCATCATTTGCCGGCGGGAAGCGCGTGCGAGCCCATCGTCTCAGCGCGAGCTGTCTGCTACTCACCGAACATCGCAGGCCCGACGCAGTAACGAAAGTCTTCGTCGCGGAAGTGCTTGTTGCACACAAGACTCGTAGCTGATGGCTACTCACCGGTTCTTAGCTTTAGAACCCATGCTTCACGCAGTTTCTTGTCCCGCGGTTACCGGTGCCGGCTGACACTGGGCTCCGTTGCGTAAGCTCGGCACTGCGGCACCGAGTGGTAGAGCCCCATGTTCGTCGCCTTCGGAGGCAGCCACTCTATTACAATGGTTTCAATTGAGGAGAAAGTGAGAGAAAACTTCCGAATTTGGACAGACCGCAGCGCATGTGGGACTTGAAACTCGTTTTCGAAGCACGCGGCAGTGCTCCACAAGCAGCCGACGCGGCCGCTGAGACCACGTGATCCTGCCAAGCACGTCACGCCGACGGTGGCGCCGGCGTTTACAGTGGTGGGCCTCGAGGGCAATACCTGACTGGCTTCATACGACCAAGGTTGATTGGGCGATGTCTGTTCCTGCGGAGTACAAGGGGCGGTTTCGTGTCTTTTGTTGTCTCAGCTGTTTTGGTCGTAGGGGCAGTCTTGATCGCTGCTGGTGAAGGGGTTTTTGACGACGTTCCTTTATGCGAAGACGCCCTTTGCTTAAAATGCTTATGTGAATTTCTCTTTGCTTTAAAATGCTTTCTTTACGACGTCGTCCTTTCAGCCGTGATCGTGCCTTTGATGAAGTTTTCGTTGGTTGTTGTGCTTGTCGGAGGATCGAGCTAAGTCCTCCTGAAGCATGAACTGCTGCGGAAGGGCAGTGGCTTGGCAGTGGCACTGGCATACCTCGTGAGGTATGCGGTGGGAGTTACAAGCAACTGAAGAGCAACTTTACGCAAAACCAGGTGGTGGTCCACGTATGCCAGACGAGTAGTGAAGCGAAGCGGGTAGTTGAATATTGACTTGATTTTCGTAGCGGAGTGGAGAGGTGACGGAAAGCCTGGTGGAAGGTTGGCTCTCTTGCGGCCTGGATGCGTTTCGATCAGCACAGGGTTTACCTTGTCTGTTGGGAATTGTAAATTCCTATGCGGCGTTCGAATGCACGTGGTATATTCGGAATATTCAAACGATGGGGCAATTGACGATTTTCACACATGAGGTCTTGTTTGGCTAATATGCTTGCTGCGTGAAGGCTTGCCGTTACTGTGACGAGCGAGTAAATCTTCATCGTGTTGTTTAAAACGGTGATCACTTCCACTTTGATCTTTTAGATGCGAAGTATCTTAAGGCGGAGCTCAATCCGGTGGTGGTGTGTGCGGCGTGACCACCCTTACTGCGCATGCGCATACCCTCTCCACACACCACCTCTCCACTCCCCCTCACCATTCCCCCTGTCCTCTACCCCTCTCCCCTTTCCCCTCTCCAGTCACCCTCTCCCCCTTCCCTCTCCCCTTCCTCTCTCCACTTCCCCTCTCCCCCTTTCCTCTCTTCCTCTGAAACGCGGGCTAGACATGCCGAAATCCTCTCCTGCGCAACGCCGCGATGAGCTCGAGCGCATGCGCGTCCCCTCCCCTTCTCTCTCCTCTCCTACGCTGCCTCCCTCTCGCCCGCCTGTCGACCGCGTTCCCCGCTCGCCCTGTGAGAATTAACGGCCAGGCTAGATGGAAGATACGACGCGCGTAGCGTCCCTCTTCGCGTTCCACGACGCGAGGTCGGTAGCATGCCCAACGAATGCCAACGGAACGCGATCGTGCAAGTGCTCCGGCTTCGCATCGCCTCATGGTCCCCTTTAGCGGGAGATGGTGTAATTTTTTCAAGATTCATTGTTTTGGAAAATGTGCGTCAGACAGAATCGAAACGCCTCACCGGTGACGTAATCGTTGAAATTGGAGGCCGTGTCCTGTTTCGTCCATGATACAGCGGTCGCGTGGCGTTCGAAAAGGTTGAACCAGTCTTCTACAGGTCCATCTGTCGATGGTGCTGCCATGATGCTGGTTGCTGTGTAGGACCTGCTGAGTGGTCCATGCGTGGTCAGGGCGTCTTGTTGAAAACCTAGTCGATGATGCGATGAAGTGGCTGGCAGGTCTTCATCTCGTCGGCTTGTGTGATGCTATGAATGAGAGAGGTGCAACGGCCCAGACGCCATACTTTTATTCTTTTGCACGCGCCACCTCTTCTTCGTCGGCTTCTACCTGACTGGCTTCATACGTCACATATACAGGGTGTCCTAGCTATCACGCAGCACGATTAAAAAAAAAGAGGAACGGCGTTACGCGAAGCGAACCTGCTGCATATTGTTCCTAGTGCACTAGTAGCCACTGCTTTTTTTCCGTTAATGAGGTTTAATTAATTAGTCATAACTATAATTGTACCTCGACAAGTACTCACCTAATTGTCAAAATGTCAATGAGGCGTATGTAGGAATGTTCAAAGCACATCTAACCGCGCAATTTTTAACACCGTACTAATTACGTGTTCATTTTTTCCGGCTGATAAAGAAAGCCCGCGAAATATGAAAATTTTGCGGGCTCTCTTGATCCACCGGAAAAAATGAGCGCGCAATTAGCACGTTGTTGAAAGTATCGCAGTTAGATAAACAATATACAAATATTCTGCGACAAAAGTAACACCATTCTTGTGTTTCCGTCGATGCCATCCTTTATTTCATGGGCATTATAGATAAACTTGAACAGCGAGTGGTCCTTCAAGGCAAAAGGCGCACCATCCTCGATGTCGGCAGTGTTTTCTTGTTCTTGGCATCTATTGGAAGCCTTCACAGTATGCTTCAGCTGTTCTTCTTCTTCTTAGCTGATTTTATGCCTTGCCGTTTCGGATCACTTCTTCTTCTTCGAGGAATATATCGGTGCCCAGAATCTTCGTCTCAATTGTCTTCTCATTCAAATACACCGCCTTGGAAGGAAAGAGGAGACGATAGTGTGGCGCAAAACACGAAAAGAAACACCAAGAGGCAGAAAGGAGTTGTAAATTATAAGTCGGCCTCGTACTCTGTATGTTGGAGTTTTGCCCTGCAGTGTCATGTCCTTCGGCAAGTACCAACTCGCCCAAGAAAAACTAATTGTGGAACGACAGCACGACAGGAAAGCAACCATACAACACAAATGAAACAGATTGGATGCAGCCATGTTGGTTGTTTTCGTCACGATTATTGACGCAGTGCTGGCTTAATGAATGTGGCTCAGTTTGATCCAAACAGATTGAGGATTTGGCTCAGTTTTGATTAGAAACTGCTTTCTTGAGTTTACAGAATAAGGAATTACCCCATTTTGATTTACAATTGATTTAAAAGTGAAGGATACTTAGGCGCGCTGTACTCTCCTGTGAAATTTATATATATGTGTGTGTGTGTGTGTGTGTGTGTGTGTGTGTGTGTGTGTGTGTGTGTGTGTGTGTGTATTGTGGGAATCGAGTGCGCCCTCCCCTTTGGCACCTCGCTCCCCAGCTAGTGGGTGCTGGCCCCGCGCGGCTCGAGCGCCGGGAACCGCCGTTAACCGGCGACATGGCTACCGTGGCTACTCCGCCAGGCCTTTTTGCCTGGTGCGAGCTGCGAGCCATGCGTCGGTCTTCCCCGCACAGCTCCACGTGTCCGGACATGTCTGAACACTGCTCGCGGCACACTGCGCTAGCCTACGTCACTGCGCTTTGCCGGTCCTCATTGGCCGCCAGTGACAATTCCCTCTCCTATGAGCTCGCTTCTGTCTGGCGCTGGCTCGCCGCGTCAGATGCTCTCAGGCCCGCACGAGAGGTTGACGCGCTGCTATTGCAGGCGGCTTCTCGTTCGCGCGCTTCGGTGGTTCCCCCTTTGTGTGGTAACCGTAGCGCCGCAGGCAAGTGTACTCGATCGGCCTTGCGGAGTTACCCTGACGGCCCGCAATCCCGTGATTGTCGCACTGTGCTGCATCTTGGGTTAATAAACGCGTGTTTGTTGACATCCTGCGTCGAGTACCTTTTCTGCGCCGTGCCGGAGCGTCGACGAACCCTGCCGTAGCGTCTTTGTTCGGTGCGGCAGTGGAGAACATCGTGTCCCTCCCCGGTGTCGCCTCGTAGGGCAAGCGTCTCGCAAACCTATCTTCACAATATATATATATATATATATATTGTCATGTGGTCGTGACGTCGACGAAGACCGCAGGCAACGTGTCCACGAGAAAACTCTTTATTTGGCCGAACTTGTGGCCTAGAAACGGAAAGTTAAAGGGGTCATGAACCACTTTTCCAAGTAATGATGTAATGACCTCAGTGTTCTCCCGAATCGATTGCCGCAAAGATTTCTCGAATCCGTCAAGAAAAACGCCAGGCCTGCGCTAAAACCGCAGCACAGTCACAGCGAAAGCTGGAAGAGCGGCGTCTCTAGAGCCCGTTGTAAGCTCTCTTGGGGCTACAATACAAGTACACTAGAAAGGTACCCACACTACGCCATAAATCACAATTTTTGTGAAGTTGGGAAGCACATACTAAGCCATTATTCGTCATTCTGCGGGGAAGCGAGGCACCAGCTACACGTCTGTAAGGCATTATGTGCACTTTGTTGACGCGACGACTGATGACGATGAATTATGGCTCAGACCTTTGTAATGGGTTAGAAGCTTTAAACGGCCCACCAGTTATGTAATTTGCATTGCGTGACGCCCGGTCGCTATTTCCCTCTCCCGTCATGCTCTATAACATACGTTGACGTGGGAGAGAGACGGGGGGGGGGCGAAGAACTTTACTGAGACCCCGAGGAAATGGATCATGCGCTTATGGGCTTCCTTGGCAACCAATACAAGTGCACTTGCGAGGAACCCACTACGCTATAAATCATTGTAATTTTTTAGAAGTAGGGCAGCAGGCACTGTGCCATTTTTTGTCATTCTACGGAGAGCATTGGTACCTGCTAAACGCATGTAAGGCATTATGCGCACTTTGTTGATGCTGTGCCTGATGACGATGAAGAATTATGGCAGAGTCCTTTGTAATGGGTTGGAAGCATTCAACAACCTACTCGTTGCGCATTTCCCATTGTGTGACGCCTGGTTACAGAATTCGCGTTGTGCGACGCTTGGTGCTTATTTTTACTCTTCTACCACGCTATATTGCATATGCTAATGTGGTTCCTTCCCGACATGAAGCCTGTATAGGACCTTTTTGCAAAGCAGTTTCAAGCACCGGCATGGCTGAGAGGTTGAATACTGGGCTCCCACGCAGAGGGCCCAGGTTCGTACCTCGTTCCATCCTGGAATTTTTTTTCTTATTTCGTTTTTTTTTCTTATTTCGAGCGATACTGGTTACGGACACCGGCGGCGGCGGCGGCGGACAACTACGGCACCAAAAACGGCCGTGAAATGATCTCATAACAGCTTTCGCTGTAATAAGTGGAGTTACGGGGGTTTGGCGCACGCTCCCAGCGCTTTCTCTCTTTTCTCGTGCCGACGAGCGCACTGGAAGCTAGACAGGGAGGGATGGCACGGGGGAAAGAAGTTACGTCAGCGCGCGTCATGAAACGCGATCGCTCTCCCGCTGTGTTTCGCTTGCGCGAGTGCGGCTACCGTGTACCGAGGAGTGCGGCGCCGGCAAGTGGCGGCACCCCGCGGCAAGAAGCGCATCTGATCCGAACGCCGCTCTCGATTTACGTCGGCTATCGGCCAATAAGTATGCTATGTCTCTTGCGACGTAAACTGGCAGATCCGCGACGTCAACGTGCAGACGCCCCGCCCACCGACGAGAGTGAGAACCGGCCTCTGAAAAGAGGGCGCCTGAGGAAACGGCAACTTCGCGCTCCGCTTGTGGCCTTTACGCGGCGCGCACGACTGTAATATTTGGCAGAGCAGTTCATAGCCGTGTCACCTTTCCGCAGGATGTGTTTTAGGGGCGAAGCTCCTTAAGGCGGCACCCGTTCGTCCCTCGTCGTGGTCGTAGTAGTGAGTAACAAGTCTTACGCTTTGACCTCCAAGGTGGTGCCGGTGGGAGATTTCTCCTGTGCGTTGTTGAACAATAAAAAATTCGCAGCGTGCGCGTTAACTAAAAGCCGAATTCTTCTGTCTCTCATTCCCCATTAGCGCCATTGGCATGTTCCAGTAGGAAACGTTAGTAGAAGTAGAAGTGTAAGTGTTAGCTAAAAGCCGACTTCTTCTGTCTCTCATTGCCATTAGCAGCCATTGTTACCTCCAAGGTAGTGCCTGGTGAGATTTCTCCTGTGCGTGATTAACAATAAAAATTTTGTTCAAAACGCCGTTGATTGATGAAATAAACCAACGAAAGACGCCAGATGTTTTGTAAAAGCAGAACGAAAGAACGCCAGATGTTTTTCTTAAAGTGTAGTAGTTTATGTAGCCACCTCGCCCGATCGTCACGGGCGAGGTGGACCGGCAACGGCGCGAGGACCCTGCCGTACGAGAGTTAAATCACACTAAAGACATACTTTGCGGGCGATACACTCTAGTGAGCTTTCAACTTTTCGTCTTAGTGTACATGATAAAGAAATTATTCTCTACGAAAACGCAAGGCACACCTTGAGCAATATGTTTGGTTTTGGGACGCTAAATGGAACCAT